>NC_136412.1:231194254-231379254 GCF_051521515.1 Lactuca serriola
TTGTACACTGTTAATCCGAAACTTCAAAAAATCATAACTTCTTCATACGAAGTCAGATTTGGGCGTTCTTTTTATCGATGTTCTTAGTTTATTGTATTCTATGACTTTCGTTTAGGGCGCTAAGGCTAAATGTTGCTCCGTCGTAAATTCACCATTCACACTTCCCGGTACCATGCCGGTTCTGTCGCGAAACTTCGACGGGTCATAACTTCTTCGTTATAACTCGGATTTCGGCGTTCCTTAGATCCCCAGAATCCTTGTTTCGACCACTACAACTTTATATAAAGATATCGGACTTATCTTATACTTTAATTTTGACGCTTATTTTTATTCTTTATAAAATATATATTTATAATAAAGCAATAAGCACACAAATACACATAATTCACATAGAATTAAAATATTTCATCTTTATTACATCAAAAAGAGTTACAATAGTTGACCTAGACTATTACATCATCTAAAAATGCTTAGCCCCGAAACCCAGGCGTTACAATTCTCTCCCCCTTAAGATGATTCCGTCCCAGAATCATGCATCAGCAAACAGATGTGGATAGCGACTCATCATGTCATCCTCTGTCTCCCAAGTGAGATTTGGCCCATTCGAATGTTTCCATTGGACTAGCACTAAGTCGACCATCTTGCGTCGTAACTTCTTAGTCTTATGGTCAACAATTGCCTTAGGCTCTTCGATCAACCTTTTATTCTCATCCATCCTTAACTCTGAGATTGGAATTATGTTGGGAACATCTCCCGTGAATTTCATCAAATAACACACATGGAAGGTGTTATGTATACCATCAAGTTCTTCGGGTAATTCGAGCTTGTAAGCTTGGTTCCCAATATTCTGAAGAACTCTAAACGGTCTAATAAACATTGGACTCAACTTTCCTCGTTTCCCGAATCTTATAAGTCCCTTCCATGGTGAGACTTTAAGCAAAACCGAATCCCCAACTTTGAAAGTCATCGGTCGTCTTTTCTTGTCAGCATAGCTCTTCTGACGATCCTGAGCTGCTAACATTCTTTCCCTAATCACCTTCAACTTTTCAGCAGTCTCATGGACTATCTCAGGGCCCATAAACTGCTTCTCTCCGGCTTCAAGCCAACCAGATGGCGTACGACACTTCTGTCCATACAAGGCTTGATAAGGTGCCATCTTGATGCTTGAGTGAAAACTATTGTTGTAGGAAAATTCTACCAGAGGTAAGTGCTCGTCCCAATTCCCTTGGAATTCGAGGGTACATGCTCTCAACATATCTTCCAGTTTCTGAATCGTTCTTTCGCTCTGGCCATCAGATTGCGGATGGTAAGAAGTTGTGACAACCCGATATTTCGACTTTATGTAATGACCTAAAGAGTCAAGTATTGTAGCTACCTTTGAAATAATAAAATTAACTTCGAATATGAAATATGTAACAATCTTTATAAGAATATCTATTATGTTAGATATTATGTCAAGGTTTATAGAAATACTAAGAACACTAAAATCCGAGTTACAACGAAGAAGTTATGACCATTCTAAGATTTTCGACAAAACCGACCACCGATTAAACGAAAAACGTGAAGTTTCAATACAATAGCATTTAGCCTTAGGTATCTAAATGAAAGTTATAGAAAACATTAATCCGTGAGCGTACACAAAAAGAACGTCCAAATCTGACTTCGTATGAGGAAGTTATGATTTTTCCAAGATCCGAATATAGCAGTAGACAACTAAAAACTCGAAATAGAGCTCGAGAGACTTTTGACCAAAACAACCTAAATGAGAATCGAAGGTCTCAGCATTAGTAGCGCAACGGCGAAAAGTCTGACGAAAACGGACATCGGATGAAGAAGTTATGGATTTTATACGGACTTTTCGTGTCCCGGCCCGTTAAAAATAAATAATTAAAAATAATGTCAAAATTGGCCGATGAAGTCTAAATGAAAGTTGTAGATCATATTTTCAGCTACATGTGCATATAAAGAATGTCAAAAACGGAGCTCGTACGTGAAAGTTATGGATTTTACAAGTTCGGGGTCCAAAATCCGAGGCTGTTAGGCCTCCCCAGGACGTGGCACTGTTTTGCCGCGACCCGGCAAGTGACTGAGGGTGTCCAATCAATGGAAGAGGATAGAATTGCTCCCCACGACGTGGCCAACCCTAGCCATGACGTGGCACTAAAAAATACCCCCTATAAATAGAACTCTTGGGGTGCCGGGTTTAGGTGCACCATTCTTCCCTCTCTCGTGCTGAAGCTCTGCGGTTGAGCTCCTGAAGCCCTCCCAAAGCCCCGGTTTTCACACTCAAGTTCCGAAGGAAGGTTCTACTCTCCCGAGATTCCTGAGATTCCCGAGAATCCCGAGAAAATCGACTTTCACAAGCCGAAGTTCTGCTCGATTCTCATCTCGTTTTCCCCAATCAATCAAGTGAGTTCATACCCCTATAAACTACACTTTCAAATGTTTATCACTGCTTTTTATACACTTTTAGGGGGGGGGGGGGGAAATACAAGTAAACACACGGTTATTATCGTGTGTAACATAAAGAATCAAAATATACTCTTTTCTATCAAGTGAATCATATGTGATTCATAACTACTACATGGGGACTTTTGTATGCAATATATATTCACGATAACATCTTGGCTGATGGAAATAAAACATGTTTATATATATACATATATATATATATATATATATATATATATATATATATATATATATATATATATGCGAATCAAACCCTCTATTTATACTTTAAATATATGTGATCATTTATGTCACTTTATATGTTATACCTTACATAACAAGTGAGCATTACACTAGGATTTACTATACGAACGAAACACGCACTTTGAATAACTATATTAGGTATAGTTTACGAGGAAATCATGAACATTTCATACTAGAAATACTATATCAAAGAGATACTTTCACATTCAGGAACAAACGGACATTTTCATACGTAATTCTGTTTTATACTAAGTTTTGTGAGACATTTCACGTACCTTCGAGTATGCATTTTAAGTCCTCTATTATATACCATAATCCCTTGTAGGGGGAGCGTGATACTTGTGTATAGATCTATACGGGATTGACAACCCCGCACCTGAGCTGTTAGCTACAGCTAGGCCGGCATGCCTGGGGTGACAAATGTCATAACATTTCAACGCCTGAAGAACGTTGTTACAGGCAGCCTGGGTCATTAGTATGGTTATAAAACTCACATGGAGTATTCAGAACTTATTGATTTACCGGGTTATCAAATGCCTTAGTGCTTTTATACTTACACAAATTTACTACTCTTGGCATGAAAAACATGATTGCATTTCAGCTTTGGAACTTTTAAACTACCATACACTTATGAACGGATTTAGGATTTATAAAAGAAAACTTTCAAAACAGTCGAGTCTTTGTAGAAGACTACTTTTATACTATTAGGAAATATTGGATTTCCTAGGAGTCTTTCGAAACATCTGCAAACAAATATCATTTGATTTTATTCAAACATTGTCACTAAATACTTATGAACTCACCAGCTTAAATGCTGACCTACTCTTTCAAACTACTTGTATTTCTCAGGGATTCAGTAATACAGGTAAACTACTGCTTTTGAAGAAGGGACGCTACGGCGTTAGTTAAATTTCATTTTGACAACATATTGTAATTGATATTTTTGAACCTGTAATACCTGCAAACGATGTAACTTTTTCAATTATATATATGTTGGTAGTGTTTACTTTCTTTACTATGTATTCAACTGTTTCGATACTACATGAAGTCATCCGCCCTCGAACGATTCCGCCGTTCTGGTTTGGGGGTGTGACAGATTGGTATCAGAGCATTGTTTATAGTGAACTAAGTATATCGAACCACATAAGATATACAAACTATAAATGCAAAGGGACTCGAAGTCTCTGATAAAACGTTTTTACACCTAAAACCTTGTTTCATCTAATTTAGATTGTTTTGGGTCGTAAAAATACAATTACATGCATGCAACAATATATTTTCATGGTTAGAACTATACAAGAAGTATTAAGACAAGTTGGACACTACGATTAGGCCTCGACATATGTAATTAGATTTGGGACGAATATAGCCTGATCAACTATATTTATCCGAGATTTGACTAACGTGTGTCAAGGAATGGTCGTAGTGAGCAACAAGTCAAATCCTACCAAAATAAACATTAGTATCAAACATACAAATTTAAATACTATAGGACTATTGGTACGTGCAATAGTTTAATCGACATGCCTAGTTTTACATTTTTCAAGTTTTGTCAAATTCCTATAACCCTATTCTCGTATAGACACATGGCTGGATTCGTTCCACACCGAGACCCCTACTATCTCAACCAAGGTAACGGGGGATGGGTTGAAGATGATCCCGAAGAGGATGAAGAGCCAATCGAGTAGGATGAATGGGATGACTCTGGGACTGACTCAGAAGCAGAGGTAATCAACCCACCACCCGCACAACCTCCTGTCTTTGTGAGAAACTTTCAGGGACCGACTCCTGTTTGGAGAAGTCACCTCCACCATTGGAGCCAGCAACAAGGGATACGTCCTCCCTACGACATGTGTCGGGATTTCTACGATGTCCGCGGCGGAGGTTCGGCTGATCGAGCACTCCCAGTCATGGTGGGCAAGCTATTCAACCAGTCCTATATATCCAGGGTTCAAGCTAGCTAGATTCGGGAAGTCAACGTGGAAGTACAGGTGCACACTTCTGACATCCGACGGCTGGATAGGTTGCAGGATGACACCCAACTCCGCGCCGACGCGTTCCAAGCACAAATGATTGCAGCCATCTCCGAGCTGAGGGAACAGCAAGCCGCCTTAGATAGGCGCCTTATGGAGGCAAAGCAATCGGACGCAGAGTCAAGCTCCAAGCGCAACCTACGTCACAAGTAGTGCTTGTTGATCCCAAAATTTTGATATAGAATAGGACCATCGGCTAAAAGTATTACTTTATTTAACTTCCTGTAATCGGAGACCTTTAGAAAGGTCAAAATTTTCTAACTTCGGATGTAACGCAAACATATGTTTAATATATATAGGGCATATCTTTTTCGTGTGTTAAATATGTGCATTTCAGTCGAGTTCATGAGTTTGTTTGTTTATTGTTTAACTCCATTAGTAAAACAAACTCAAAACCCTGCGCTGGTCAAACCAAATTTTCGAACTATTAAAGATAGTTAACTCATTGTCAATCAACTCTCAATCACTAAAACTCATGATCTTTTTTTTCCTTATCAGCACAATGCCGCCCCGTAGATCTACACGCCGTGTCAATAACGCACCACCTCCACCACCACCTCCCCCGACGGAAAATGCCGCTTTGATAGCTGCTGTTAGGGCTGCAGTAACAGCGGCAATGGACCAAATGAGTAACAATGGTTCTGGTGGGGGAGTAAATAGTTCTACGAATGGCCAACGTCAAGGTCGTTCGGGGGATTGTACATATAAGGACTTCATGAATAGCAGACCCATTACTTTTAATGGGCCTGGAGGGGTAATGGCTCTATCACAGTGGATAGAGAAAACTGAAGCAGTTTTCGAGATTTGTTCTTGTCCAGAAGAGAGCAAAGTGAAGTTCGCTGCCTGTACCCTCTCTGAGAGAGCTCTGACATGGTGGAATGGCCACGTCAATTCACTAACACTAGTAGTGGCTAACTCTATGGGCTAGGGGAATCTAAAACAAATATTACTGCAAGAGTACTGTCCAAGGGGCGAATTGCAAAAGCTCGAACAGGAACTTTGGGGCCTTGCTATGGTAGGCTCAGACATCACGACCTATACCAATAGGTATAGTGATTTGGCAATCCTTTGCCCAGGGATGTTTGCTCTAGAGAGCAAGAAAATCGAAAGATACATTTGGGGACTGTCACCCCAAATTCGAGGAAGTGTTCTAGCTTCCAAACCAATCACCTTCGATAGCGCCAAACAGTTGGCACAAGCTCTCGTGGACCATGGGGTCTGCCAAAACTTCTCAACCACCGCACCGGAGCAACCCAGAGTAAGCAACAACAGCAACGATAATACCAAGAACAACAACAAGAAGAGGTTCTGGAGCAAAAGGAAGAGTCAACATTCACAAGAACCTTCCAAGAAACAACAGGTTGTGGCAGTCCATGCCGCTACTGCCCCCACTACTGCTCCTGTTACCCCCACCCCAGTAAAACGATATGCTGGGAACTTCCCGAAGTGCAGCAAGTGCAATTTCCACCACAATGGAAATTGTCAAGAGATGCACTGCAACAACTGCAACCAAAAGGGGCACACTGCCCGTTTCTGTAGGGCACCGGCACGACCAATCACCCAAGTCCCTGGGGTCGGTGTGGGCCAGACGTGTTATGGTTGTGGTGAGGCTGGACACTACAAGAGGGACTGTCCTAAGGCAAGGAATGCTGGCGGCACGGGACGAGTGCTGGCAATAGGACAGAACGAAGCGATAGCTGATCCCACGGTGGTTACGGGTACGTTTCTCCTTAATAATGTTTATGCATGCATACTCTTTGATTGTGGTGCGGAGAGGAGTTTCGTGAGTCATAAATTCAAGCACCTACTAAAACAGAACCCTAAAACACTCAATAAGATATTTACAGTAGAAATG
Source organism: Lactuca serriola (assembly GCF_051521515.1). Lineage (NCBI taxonomy): Eukaryota > Viridiplantae > Streptophyta > Magnoliopsida > Asterales > Asteraceae > Lactuca > Lactuca serriola. The sequence goes on from NC_136412.1 coordinate 231,200,858, forward strand.
GCAAACGGTAGAACAGAAAGCACGAGAAATATGTACATAGGCTGCACACTAACTCTAAACGAACACTCATTCCAAATTGATCTAATGCCGATCACTATAAAGAGCTTTGATGTCATCATCAATATGCATTGGTTAAGCCTACACCATGCCGATATACTTTGTCACGAAAGGGCCGTTCGCCTAAATCTGCCAAACGGCAAAACTCTTGTCATTTATGGTGACAAACCCAGTACCAATTTACAAATCATCTCTTGCGTCAAGGCCCAAAAATACTTACGTAAAGAGTACCATGCCTTCTTAGCCCACATAGTAGATAAGGAAAAAGAAACGAAAGGCATCAGAGACATTCCAGAAGTCAGCAATTTTCCCGATGTCTTCCCTGAAGATCTTCCCGGAGTTCCACCAGAACGTCAAGTCGAGTTCAGAATCGACTTAATTCCTGGAGCTACACCAGTAGCCAAGTCGCCATACCGTCTAACACCGGCAGAGATGCAGGAACTATCCAGCCAACTAAACGAACTACTCAACAAAGGTTTCATCAGGCCGAGCTTGTCACCTTGGGGAGCACCAGTCTTGTTCGTAAAGAAGAAGGATGGATCTTTCCGTATGTGCATCGATTATCGGGAACTCAACAAGCTCACTATCAAGAACCGATATCCCTTACCACGCATTGACGACTTGTTCGACCAACGCCAAGGAGCGAGTTATTTCTCAAAGATCGACTTAAGATCCGGGTACCACCAACTACGAGTCTTGGAAGGAGATGTTTCCAAAATAGCTTTTCGAACTCGCTATGGTCACTACGAGTTTGTAGTGATGCCCTTTGGATTAACAAACGCACTGGCGGTGTTCATGGACTTAATGAACCGAGTATGTCGTTCTTTCTTGGACAAGTTTGTGATCGTATTCATCGACGATATACTCATCTATTCAAAGACTAAAGAGGATCACGGTCAACACCTCCGACAAGTCTTGGAAACGCTAAGAAAAGAGAAGCTATACGCGAAATTCTCCAAGTGCGAATTTTGGATTCGAAAGGTAGATTTCCTAGGTCACTTGGTTAGCAAAGACGGAATACACATGGACCCTTCCAAAATCAAAGCAATCGAGAACTGGTCAGCTCCAAGAACCCCAACAGAAATTCGACAATTCTTGGGCCTTGCTGGCTACTACCGAAGGTTCATACAGAACTTCTCGAAGATTGCGAAGCCACTTACCACCCTGACCCAAAAGGGTGTTACTTTCGATTGGAAGGAAAGACAAGACGCTGCATTCCAAACACTGAAGCAAGCTCTATGCAGCGCACTTATTTTGTCCTTGCCAGAAGGAACAGAAGACTTCGTGGTCTACTATGATGCAACTAATCAAGCTCTTGGATGCGTACTAATGCAACGAGGTAAGGTCGTTGCTTACGCCTCAAGACAACTCAAGACGCACGAAGTCAACTACACTACCCACGATCTTGAACTAGGAGCAGTCGTTTTCGCGCTAAAGATCTGGAGACACTATCTTTATGGCACAAAATGCAAGATCTTCACCGATCATAAAAGCCTATAGCACATTCTAAACCAAAAAGAACTCAACATGAGGCAGAGACGATGGGTTGAACTACTTAGCGACTACGAATGCGAGATTCGCTATCACCCAGGAAAAGCAAATGTAGTAGCTGATGCTCTTAGTCGAAAAGAATACTCAGGCCGCCAAGTGAAATCCCTAACCATGACGATCCATTCACATCTGTCCACACAAATCAAGGAAGCTCAGATGGAAGCCTTGAAAACAGAGAATGTGGCAAGTGAAGCCCTAAGAGGAATGGACAAGAATCTTGAAGTCAAGGGAGACGGAGTTCGTTACTTCATGGATCGAATCTGGACACCGAAGTTTGGTGGATTCAGAGACGTGGTCATGAACGAGGTGCATAAGACTCGATACTCAGTGCATCCAGGTTTGGACAAAATGTATCTGGACCTCAAGAAACTGTATTGGTCGCCGAACATGAAAGCAGAGATAACTACCTATGTAGGAAAGTGTTTGACTTGCACCAAAGTCAAGGTAGAATACCAGAAACCATTAGGATTACTACAACAACCTGAAATACCTGAGTGGAAGTGGGAATGGATAACCATGGATTTCATAACCAAATTACCCAAGACAACAGGTGGACTAGACACCATCTGGGTAATTGTCGATAGGTTAACAAAATCCGCACACTTCCTACCCATAAAGGAAACCGATAAGATGGAGAAGCTAACTTGAACTTACATCCGAGAGATTGTACGACTGCACGGTGTACCAATATCCATTATCTCTGACAGAGATAGTAGGTTCACCTCGCGATTCTGGCAATCATTACAAAAATCCCTAGGAACGAGGCTTGACATGAGTACTGCTTACCATCCAAAAACCGACGGTCAAAGTGAGAGGACCATACAAACCCTAGAAGATATGCTAAGAGCTTGTGTAATCGATTTTGGCAAAGCATGGGATACCCATTTACCACTAATTGAATTTTCCTACAACAATAGCTATCACTCCAACATTAAAGTTGCTCCATTCGAAGCCCTCTACGGCCGGAAGTGCAGATCACCACTGTGCTGGACTGAAGTAGGTGACACACAACTAGCCAAGGGACAAGTACCCAACAGCACTCTCACTGGCCCAGAAATCATAAGAGAGACAACCGAGAAGATTGTACAAATTCAGGAACGACTAAAGGCTTCAAGAGATAGACAAAAGAGTTATGCAAACAAAAGATGGAAGCCCTTGGAATTTCAAGTCGGGGACCGAGTACTATTAAAGGTCTCGCCCTGGAAAGGGTTAATACGTTTCGGAAAAAGGGGGAAACTAAACCCAAGGTATATCGGACCATTCGAGATCCTCGCAAGGATCGGCCCGGTGGCCTACAAACTTCGTCTACCGCAGGAACTCAGTAACGTACACCCTACCTTTCATGTGTCAAACTTGAAGAAGTGTTTGTCCAATGAGACCCTCGTCGTCCCTTTAGACGAGATCGAAATCAACGAGAGTCTCCACTTTATAGAAGAACCAATTGAAATCATGGATAGGGAAATAAAGAGAACAAAACAAAGTCGCATCCCCATCGTGAAGGTCCGCTGGAATGCAAAGCGAGGACCTGAATACACCTGGGAACGCGAAGATCAGATGAAACACAATTACCCACATCTTTTTCCCTAATCCACAAGTGCCTATGTTACATTAAATTTCGGGATGAAATTCCCTCTAATGGGGGAATGATGTGACAACCCGATATTTCGACTTTATGTAATGACCTAAAGAGTCAAGTATTGTAGCTACCTTTGAAATAATGAAATTAACTTCGAATATGAAATATGTAAAAATCCTTATAAGAATATCTATAATGTTAGATATTGTGTCAAGGTTTACAGAAATACTAAGAACACTAAAATCCGAGTTACAACGAAGAAGTTATGACCATTCTAAGATTTCCGATAAAACCGACAACACCGATTAAACGAAAAACGTGAAGTTTCAATACAATAGCATTTAGCCTTAGGTATCTAAATGAAAGTTATAGATAACATTAAACCGTGAGCGTACACAAAAAGAACGTCCAAATATGACTTCGTATGAGGAAGTTATGATTTTTCCAAGATCCGAATATAGCAGTAGACGGCTAAAAACTCGAAATAGAGCTCGAGAGACTTTTGACCAAAACATACTAAATGAGAATCGAAGGTCTCAACATTAGTAGCGCAACGGCGAAAATTCTGACGAAAACGGACATCGGATGAAGAAGTTATGGATTTTATACGGACTTTTCGTGTCCCGGCCCGTTAAAAATAAATAATTAAAAATAAAGACAAAATTTGCCGATAAAGTCTAAATGAAAGTTGTAGATCATATTGTCATCTACAGGTGCATATAAAGAACGTCAAAAACGGAGCTCGTACGCGAAAGTTATGGATTTTACAAGTTCGGGGTCCAAAATCCGAGGCTGTTAGGCCTCCCCACGACGTGGCACTGTTTTGCCGCGACCCGGCAAGTGACTGAGGGTGTCCAATCAATGGAAGAGGATAGAATTGCTCCCCACGACGTGGCCAACCCTAGCCATGACGTGGCACTAAAAAATACCCCCTATAAATAGAACTCTTGGGGTGAAATACAAGTAAACACACGGTTATAAACTACACTTTCAAATGAGTTCATACCCTATAAACTACACTTTCAAATGTTTATCACTGCTTTTTATACACTTTTAAGGGGGGGGGGGGGGAAATACAAGTAAACACACGGTTATTATCGTGTGTAACATAAATAATCAAAATATACTCTTTTCTATCAAGTGAATCATATGTGATTCATAACTACTACATGGGGACTTTTGTATGCAATATATATTCCCGATAACATCTTGGCTTATGGAAATAAAACATGTTTATATATATATATATATATATATATATATATATATATATATATACATATACATATATATATATATATATATATATATATATATATATATATATATATATATATATATATATATATGCGAATCAAACCCTTTATTTATACTTTAAATATATGTGATCATTTATATGTTATACCTTACATAACAAGTGAGCATTACACTAGGATTTACTATACGAATGAAAAACGCACTTTGAATAACTATATTAGGTATAGTTTACGAGGAAATCATGAACACTTCATACTAGAAATACTATATCAAAGAGATACTTTCACATTCAGGAACAAACGGACATTTTCATACGTAATTCTGTTTTATACTAAGTTTTGTGAGACATTTCACGTACCTTCGAGTATGCATTTTAAGTCCTATATTATATACCATAATCCCTTGTAGGGGGAGCGTGATACTTGTGTATAGATCTATACGGGATTGACAACCCCGCACCTGAGCTGTTAGCTACAGCTAGGCCGGCAAGCCTGGGGTGACAAATGTCATAACATTTCAACGCCTGAAGAACGTTGTTACAGGCAGTCTGGGTCATTAGTATGGCTATAAAACTCACATGGAGTATTCAGAACTTATTGATTTACCGGGTTATCAAATGCCTTAGTGCTTTTATACTTACACAAATTTACTACTCTAGGCATGAAAAACACGATTGCATTTCAGTGTTGGAACTTTTAAACTACCATACACTTATGAACGGATTTTGGATTTATAAAAGAAAACTTTCAAAACAGTCGAGTCTTTGTAGAAGACTACTTTTATACTATTAGGAAATATTGGATTTCCTAGGAGTCTTTCGAAACATCTGCAAACAAATATCATTTGATTTTATTCAAACATTGTCACTAAATACTTATGAACTCACCAGCTTAAATGCTGACCTACTCTTTCAAACTACTTGTATTTCTCAAGGATTCAGTAATACAGGTAAACTACTGCTTTTGAAGAAGGGACGCTGCGGCGTTAGTTAAATTTCATTTTGACAACATATTGTAATTGATATTTTTGAACCTGTAATACCTACAAACGATGTAACTTTTTCAATTATATATATGTTGGTTGTGTTTACTTTCTTTACTATGTATTCAACTGTTTCGATACTACATGAAGTCATCCGCCCTCGAAGGATTCCGCCGTTCTGTTTTGGGGGTGTGACAGCAGTACTCAAACACAACTTCATACCCAACTCCTCTTGTATACTCCTCCAAAACCTTGACGTGAAACGACTATCACGATCAGATACAATCGTAAGAGGAACACCGTGAAGCCTTACAATTTCCTTCACGTAAGCATTTGCGAGCTTATCCATAGACCACTTCTCATTGGCTGCTATGAAGTGTGCACTCTTGGCGAAATGATCCACGACTACCCAAATCATGTCGTGTCCATTCTTCGTCCTGGGCAGTTTAGTCACAAAATCCATGGCGATGTCTTCCCATTTACCCATGGGTACAGGTAAAGGTTCTAAACTCCCATACGGTTTCTGATGTTGTGCCTTAACTTTTGCACATGTTACACACTCGGCCACATGATGGGTTTTGGTCATAAGAACATCCTATGTGGTCATGCAAACCCTAATGCTTGGATCTAGGTTTCTCTATTGTACATGCAAGTTATCCAAGACTATAAACCCTAATTCTAGCATTCAAGTACTCATATTAACATGAGAATAGGTTTAAGATATTACCTTGATTGGTATGTAGCAATAACAATCTCGATTCCTCCTTGTATTGACTTTAGAAAGCTTAGAGTCACAAATGTCACTCCTCTAATGGTTCACAAAAACCAAGAGCAAGAGGATGAAGATGAGAGAGGAAGGAGGCTTCCCTAAAACAATACCTATTGAATTTCTTAAGTCCATGTTTCTAATACTTAATGCATTGATAATCTTTTATCAAGGCTTCTTAAACTTATACACCTTTGCCTTACATAGCTCATATGTGCCTAAACAATTAAGACTAATTACCAAATCTCACAATTCAAATCATGGAAAGGGATACCGTAACCATAATCGAATTCGAGAATGCAATTTTACAATCACTATCTTCTTTAAATCTTTCTTAGTGAAAGCATTTCCTCACAATCATTTTCATGAAGGAGAAAATCTTATGACACTTAGATTTGAACGGTGTATGTGTTCCTATCCATGTGAATTTGTTAAAACCAAAGTTTACGACAAATTCAAGTTCATATGGATTGAACTTTCTTAATCTTGATTTCTTGCCTTATGGTAGCACAGCTGCCCACCATGTCTTCCAAGTAGTTAAGCAGCTCACCTTTTCCTATCAATGTAGCTTTCATTGATTAAGGTCCTTGCCTTTTATGCATTCAAATGAGAACTCATAGGACTCACATGCATAATTAACTCAGTTGGAACAGCACAGAAACAAAATAATGTCAACACGATAGGTTGTAAACCTCAACTCATGTGCTAGTGATGATCGATAAGGTTTATTTGATTTGTTCTTGAAACCTTTCAAGACCATTAAGACTCCCACTGACTCCTTCACGTATAATATTCTCTTGTCAATAACCATTTCTTGAGAAACAAATATTCAAGAGTTAGTGTAGCTTTTATCAAAACACTTCATAAATTGGTCCTAGCTGGTCTTTGTCTTATCCAAGACATCACAACTTTCCACATTTGATGAATGTTATAAACCTTCTTAATATTTTTTTTTTCACTCAATGTCACAATCTTAACTTTAAGACTTGTTTTGGAACCAAGAATGATTGACTTCTTGATTTAACCATTTCTTCAATTTTTGATTCCTCTACTTAGACATACAATTGTACTAAGATTCACTTAGAGGATCAATTGAGATATGGTTCTTAATCATTAAGACCTATCATAAAGCATAAAAGGTACTCTCCTTTCTTCTTAGAATGCAGAACCTTTTATGTTTCTGTGTACTTGATTTTTCTTATTCGTTCTGCCATTGATTTAAACCTTATAATCAAGTCCGAATTACACTTAATCTTATAAGTATAATCATATTCACTAAACCTTTAGTAAATCATGACGAATATCTTTGTTACTCTTATGGTGAACTTGATCAACACACAACTTTGTGTGCTCGATATCCTAGTCCTTCACTTGACACTTTGTCAACGAATTAGTCTAATTTCCAAATATGAAATTTCTCATTCATCATGCAACCAAGTTGCGTGATTCCAAATTTCTGTCCAGTTAAAATTTTGGCGATGAGAAACTCTCCCTATTTGGTAAATTCTCGACATTTCCATAAGAATCATATCCATTTGTTGTAGAAATATGTAAAGATCAATTTTCATAACGATTTCATTGCAAGGAAATAAACAAATAAATAAATAAGTCAAACAAAATTTATTTTATTTATAAAAACAGCGGAAAACATTTGTCCTTACAATGCAAAACCCATTGAAAACTATGTAGTCAAATATTCCTAATAATTCTATCTTAAATATCTAAGCTCAAAATCTAATGTTCAAGTCCATGCGATCGAGATCCATTTTTTTGTGATTAGACTCATGTTGCTTTTTAATCAAGCTTCCTTTCTTTTCACCGATTCTGCAAAACATTCAAATGCAATCTTATCACATCATGTATTAAGAATCAATGAATAGGAACTTAATGGAGTTAGATAGTGGGTTTTTACCTGAAGCACAACCATACTCTTTGACTCTCCCATCTTTGGAATCTTCAGGCTCTTGGGGCAGACTTCTATCCAACGCCCTTTCTCTTGGCAGCAAACGCAGGTCACTTCTCCTAGATCGTCCTTGGAAGCATGGTCGGTTGACTCGCCCAACAAATACGCTCCATTGCTTCGCCAAATCATTTCTGATTCAGCAGCAATGAGCATGTAAGTTAGGTCAATGAGGTTATCGTCATGATCCATCATATAATACTTTATTTTGAACTCATTATATGATTCAGGGAGTGACTGCAGAACCCAGTTCGCAGCCAACTCATCGGGAAATGACACACCCAACATAATCAACCTATCGATGTGTGATTTCATTCTTAGAATGTGGGCACACACGGATTTACCATCTTCATGTTTCATTTTCAATAGGGCCTCAGTGATATTGAACCTTTCAATTTTTCGATCTTGTGGGTTAGGGAGAATAATTGGAGGAGGTGGAGGAAGAGAAGCATGATCTCTTGTTCCTCGATAGAATCGCAGATTATCATCTTCCTGTGGAATGCTTGTTCCACGGGATTTGGGAAGACCATAGTTGTTGAACTTTGACATCTACAATACGGGAGAAAACAAATTCAAGTTAGTTGATTGATTGAGTCCCTAGTAAATCACCCAAATGAGATACTAAGGCTAGGACCCAACACAATATTCTACAACTCGGGAGAGGGATGCCGTAACCCAAATTGCAGAACATTTGAAGGTAAGTGAATGACGATTCACTAATTTCCACCATAAAAAAAACGAAAAATAAATGTAAGTTTTAAATCTATGAGAACTCCTAGATCCTTTGAGATTTATTGAACATTTCAACGGCATGTTTAAATCTCGATATGCCCCTCTTGTTTGTGACTGGGATGCCGAGGATCACAAAGTGGGTGTGAATTACCATGCAAACTTACATGGTGCCCTCACATGTTACAGTCACCTATTCGATGTGCCGGTAAACCACACACGCTCCATCAAACTATGACAAACATTGAGTCACCCTTTGCTACCTTTGCTTAGAACCATTTAGTGTGCCGGTAAACCACACACACTCCACTAACGTCTTCGCAAGGGCACAAAGTGTAATTTCATTGAATTGCATCAATTCACTTTTGCCTAAGTAACTAAGATTGAGAATTTTTAAAACATTTAGTTACTTTTGTACTTCATTATACTTATAATGGAAGGTTTTGTTCTATGCTACCCGTTCGGCTAACGACCCTCCACTAGTCAAGAGTGCGGTAGGTAAGAGTGGATACTCATTCAATCACCATTTTATAGGCAATTTCCTTAAACACCCTTTATAGACCAGCTTCGTGAATGAGGCCTACTAACGGTAAGACTGACTTTTACTCATATATATAATGTTAGACTTTTAATGTTATATATAGTATAGGGTGTATTTTACACTTTTAAAATACTAGGTGGTCTAATTTAACAATTATACTTTTAATTGAATTAAATTGTAAACCTAAACTTTTATGGATTTATTAAACCTCTTTTAATTATACACCTTAATTAATTAATAAAACCGTAAGGGTGTGATTTGAACTTTTCAAAATATTACTAGGGTTTTAAAATTTAACGACATTCCTAATTAAACCTTTTAATCATCTTTTAAATTCCGAAACTTGAGGGCAAGTTTTGAAACATTTCAAAACATTAGGGTCTAGAATTTAAATATATATCAAAATTAAACTATTAATCAAAATTTAAATTCCAAAACTTGAGGGCAAGTTTTGAAACCTTTTTCAAAACATTAGGGTTTTAACTATTTAAATTTCAAAACAACAAAACTTTTGAGTTCAAATTTAAACTATAAAACCTAAAAGGGAAAATATAAAACTTTTCATAACACAAGGATCAAATAACAAATAATCTAAATTAACATTTAATTATGTAATTATCCATATTTGATTTATTTTGATGATTTCTTGCAAAACAATTTACCAATTTAATCAAAATAATTAATCAATTATCACATAAGGAAACAAATATTTAATTAATTGATAAATATCTTCAATTAGATCAAAAATATACTCATATATATAAAAAATCGGATTTATATTGATCTAATATGATAAGGCAAGTATCCTCAAGCAAAAACAGCAAGAAATCCCGTTTTTCCCTCTTTTTGACCAACTGACTCGTCGAGTCAGGCATGGACTCGGCGAGTTTAGCCCCCAAAAACCCAAAATTTCGATTTTAAAGCTTGAACAAACAAACAAAGCATCAATACAAAAGAAACAAATCAAGGCTCTGATACCACTGATGGTTTTGGTCATAAGAACATCCTATGTGCCCATACGAACCCTAATGCTTGGATCTAGGATTCTCTATTGTACATGCAAGTTATCTAAGACTATAAACCCTAATTCTAGCATTCAATTAATCATATTAACATGAGAATAGGTTTAAGATATTACCTTGATTGTTATGTAGCAATAACAATCTCGATTCCTCCTTGTATTGACTTTAGAAAGCTTAGAGTCACAAATGTCACTCCTCTAATGGTTCACAAACACCAAGAGCAAGAGGATGAAGATGAGAGAGGAAAGAGGCTGCCCTAAAACATGTGAAACCCTAGAACGATACTTAGCCACGTTTTTAGGTCATAAGGGATGTATATATAATTAGGCTATTAGGGTTATCTAACAAGGAAACCCGAATATGGATGCTTAAGCCCTAAGCAACCCATGGACCCCTTTCCTTAAGGCCTTGGACGATTTCTTATGGGTTTCCCCATAGAATTCGTCCACTCCTTAATATAAGATAATCCATAGCCCAATTTCAAATTATCTTATAATTACAATTCCAGTCCCTTAAGTTTAATTAATCTCTTTTAGTCACAAAACTAATTACCAATTAATTCTTGACTAATATTAATTAAACAATATGATTTCTCCTTTAATATATTATTCTCATAATATATTAATAAATCATATTTAATCCTTTCTCTCCATAATTCATACTATCAAGTTGCTTTGGTGAAGGCAACCCAAAAGGACCATGCACCATCGGGTCAAGTACATACCAAAATAGTTATGGACTTAGACACTAATCCAACAATCTCCCACTTGGATAAGTCTAATAACTATTCTGCGAATGACTTTAGATCCTGATCTGCAATCGTAGCTTTCCAAAGCCATTGTCAACTCTAATCCTATCAGATACACGTGTCCTTTAGATAAGGGATCATATATTCCTCCATTCTAGATATCGTATGAGACATGATTTCTAATCATTCTCTCTGTACTATTTCTCGAATTCCGATTGATGACGACTGACTAATTGAACAAATCAAATTAGCCCTAGCCCGGCCGAGCATTTATGTTTGTCATCACTAAATCATCCAGGGGCCCAAAGATATCGCTTTTATCCTACTTTGGATAAAAGGAACGGATAAACTTTGATACAATGCTTGCTTGCACTCACTCACCGAATCACACACAACAATACGTTTTATAACACCAAGTTACTGGTGCGTTTACATATTATCAATGTGCAACCGATTCGCAAGATACAACTCACACATCTCGGTTTCAAGAATATAAGATGTTATCGTCTCACCAATCACTCGTGATATAATTCATGGAGTGATCCAAGTGAGCGTGGGTTTAATCCAATGCTCGAATCATATTCGTAAGCACTCATGAACGTTGCAGCAAGCATTTGCTTATGTCTAATACTCTTTAGACAATCCACACACCAATTCACGACAGTCTTCATTCATATTTACTTTCAACATATGAACGACTGTAGCCCGTTCGAATAATTTGACTGTTCTTAACCAATTAAATTATTCAGGAAGTCAAAACATGCAAAGTGAAACACAAGAATAATACTAATCCCATTTGGCCTCAAACCTTTGAGCATAAATTAAACACCTTTTATTTATCACCATATCGATTACTCATTATTTGTCGTTTCGGGTAATCAACTTCTTACTTGAATTATTACAACACTTGTCCCATGCTCCTAGCATGCACACAATGTTTACCTATGGTTCTTACTTTGTGAAATACATCAAATTGAACACATTTCCAATCATTCTCAATTCACAACTCCAAATCCTTTTTCATAAGTGAAAGAATATCAAATTCTTGCCACTTATTGAATATGCTAGATTCTAATATTTTATGCAATGATCCTTTCGTAATGCCACTGCACCAAAGTCACAAAGACTACTGTCAATGATATAACAAAGTCCTCTATCGGAGATTGTTACAAGCCAACTCCTTAGATATGATGTCTCTCATTCAAAGTACATTCCTTTGAACATCCTTATGCATAAAAGTTTCTAATCTAGACATAGATTTTCAATATTCAATTTCTAATATGGACACGCTTCCATATTTTCCGTATGACAATTCATTCTTAATAGAATCTTTTCTATTCATAATAATGTCGATATGGTCCATCCAATACCATGCTTCCAACTACTCACAAGAACCAATCCTCGTCGAACTTTGGATTGTCCTTTGATAGTTGTTTAACTATCTTAGTCAAAACCGATTCTAGTCCTTTTTCCCTCTAAATGCGCTAGACATTTGGAAAATTTTAGAATGGTCAAATATTATAGCATTTGCAATCGATCCTATACCCGAAGCGTATGGGACACGATGCATAATGTCTTACATAAAGATTTGATACTTTATCAATCTTCTGCCATAATGTTTTATTTGCTATGTTCTCAAAATTCGAATTATGAAGAGGAATGCCATAATCATAATCGAAATTTTTAGAACACACTATGTACTTTTTACTAAATTTTATTAACATTCCAAAACCTAAGCCTTTAGATTTGAAATGAATCATAATATTCTCTCCCTTAATTATAGCAAAACAACTTTAAAACCTTTACGACCTTGCAGGATATAACTCTTGTTTTCTATAATTAATATTGCCAACTTGCAATATGTGCCTTAATAATCATGCAATCATAACATTTATGCTCCCACTATCATGATGATTGTTATACAACATAACACTTATGCTCCCACTAGCTTCGACATGTATTCATAAACATCTTAACTTCCAGAAAAACAATACCTATTGAATTTCTTAAGTCCATGTTTCTAATACTTAATGCATTGATAATCTTTTATCAAGGCCTCTTAAACTTATACACCTTTTCCTTAGATAGCTCATATGTGCCTAAACAATTAATACTAATTACCAAACCTCACAATTCAAATCATGGAAAGGGATACCGTTGATGGGTTTTAGCCATAAGAACTTTCCTATGTGCGCATGCAAAACCCAAATGCTCGGATCTAGGCTTTCTAATAAACATGCTTTGAATCCAAGTCTTCTTATGACTAATTAGGTTATATAACAACATTGAAACAGATCTAGAATCATACCTTTGAGTTCCTTGTTGATCTTGAGGTCTTGGAGCTTCTAGAGTCACAAATGTCACTCCTCTAATGGCTTACAAACACCAATAGCAAGGAAGATGATTTAGGAGAGAGGAGAGGGGAGGAATTCAGCCAGGGTTCTCTTACTTTAGTAGAGGTGTCGAATTCCCTATGCCATGGGGTCTATTTATACTTGTAGACTCCTTAAGGGTTACAACCTAAACCCTAATTAGATAACTTAGACTTTAAGTTAATCCATATCCTTTCCTTGATAACCCTTTGGACGATTTTAGCTTATCCTAGCCCAAGAAATCGTCCAATCCTATATCAATAAGGATTTACAGTCTAAAGTTTAACTATCAAACAATTGACAGTTTATACCCCTTTATTTAATTAATCTCTTTAAGTCACCAAATTAATTCTAATTAATTATATGACTTATATTAATCAAATAACAAATATATTATTCATTATATTATTCTCATAATATATTAACAATATTTACTCTCTCGTAATAAATCATCCTATCAAGTTGCTATGGTGAAGGCAACCCAAAAGGACCATGCACAACCGGGTCAAATACTTGTCTAATATAGTTGCAGCCTTAGACACTATTCCAACAACCGTAACCATAATCGAATTCGAGAATGCAATTTTACAATCACTATCTTCTTTAAATCTTTCTTAGTGAAAGCATTTCCTCACAATCATTTTCATGAAGGAGGAAATCTTATGACACTTAGATTTGAACGGTGTGTGTGTTCCTATCCATGTGAATTTGTTAAAACCAAAGTTTACGACAAATTCAAGTTCATATGGATTGAACTTTCTTAATCTTGATTTCTTGCCTTATGGTAGCACAGCTGCCCACCATGTCTTCCAAGTAGTTAAGCAGCTCACCTTTTCCTATCAATGTAGCTTTCATTGATTAAGGTCCTTGCCTTTTATGCATTCAAATGAGAACTCATAGGACTCACATGCATAATTAACTCAGTTGGAACAGCACAGAAACAAAATAATGTCAACACGATAGGTTGTAAACCTCAACTCGTGTGCTAGTGATGATCGATAAGGTTTATTTGATTTGTTCTTGAAACCTTTCAAGACCATTAAGACTCCCACTGACTCCTTCACGTATAATATTCTCTTGTCAATAACCATTTCTTGAGAAACAAATATTCAAGAGTTAGTGTAGCTTTTATCAAAACACTTCATAAATTGGTCCTAGCTGGTCTTTGTCTTATCCAAGACATCACAACTTTCCACATTTGATGAATGTTATAAACCTTCTTAATATTTTTTTTTCACTCAATGTCACAATCTTAACTTTAAGACTTGTTTTGGAACCAAGAATGATTGACTTCTTGATTTAACCATTTCTTCAATTTTTGATTCCTCTACTTAGACATACAATTGTACTAAGATTCACTTAGAGGATCAATTGAGATATGGTTCTTAATCATTAAGACCTATCATAAAGCATAAAAGGTACTCTCCTTTCTTCTTAGAATGCAGAACCTTTTATCTTTCTGTGTACTTGATTTTTCTTATTCGTTCTGCCATTGATTTAAACCTTATAATCAATTCCGAATTACACTTAATCTTATAAGTATAATCATATTCACTAAACCTTTAGTAAATCATGACGAATATCTTTGTTACTCTTATGGTGAACTTGATCAACACACAACTTTGTGTGCTCGATCTCCTAGTCCTTCACTTGACACTTTGTCAACGAGTTAGTCCAATTTCCAAATATGAAATTTCTCATTCATCATGCAACCAAGTTGCGTGATTCCAAATTTCTGTCCAATTAAAATTTGGGCGATGAGAAACTCTCCCTATTTGGTAAATTCTCGACATTTCCATAAGAATCATATCCATTTGTTGTATAAATATGTAAAGATCAATTTTCATAACGATTTCATTGCAAGGAAATAAACAAATAAATAAATAAGTCAAACAAAATTTATTTTATTTATAAAAACAGCGGAAAACATTTGTCCTTACAATGCAAAACCCATTGAAAACTATGTAGTCAAATATTCCTAATAATTCTATCTTAAATATCTAAGCTCAAAATCTAATGTTCAAGTCCATGCGATCGAGATCCATTTCTTTGTGATTAGACTCATGTTGCTTTTTAATCAAGCTTCCTTTCTTTTCACCGATTCTGCAAAACATTCAAATGCAATCTTATCACATCGTGTATTAAGAATCAACGAATAGGAACTTAATGGAGTTAGATAGTGGGTTTTTACCTAAAGCACAACCATACTCTTTGACTCTCCCATCTTTGGAATCTTCAGGCTCTTGGGGCAGACTTCTATCCAACGCCCTTTCTCTTGGCAGCAAACGCAGGTCACTTCTCCTAGATCGTCCTTGGAAGCATGGTCGGTTGACTCGCCCAACAAATACGCTCCATTGCTTCGCCAAATCATTTCTGATTCAGCAGCAATGAGCATGTTAGTTAGGTCAATGAGGTTATCGTCATGATCCATCATATAATACTTTCTTTTGAACTCATTATATGATTCAGGGAGTGACTGCAGAACCCAGTTCGCAGCCAACTCATCGGGAAATGACACACCCAACATAATCAACCTATCGATGTGTGATTTCATTCTTAGAATGTGGGCACACACGGATTTACCATCTTCATGTTTCATTTTCAATAGGGCCTCAGTGATATTGAACCTTTCAATTCTTCGATCTTGTGGGTTAGGGAGAATAATTGGAGGAGGTGGAGGAAGAGAAGCATGATCTCTTGTTCCTCGATAGACTCGCGGATTATCATCTTCGTGTGGAATGCTTGTTCCACGGGATTTGGGAAGACCATAGTTGTTGAACTTTGACATCTACAATACGGGAGAAAACAAATTCAAGTTAGTTGATTGATTGAGTCGTTAGTAAATCATACAAATGAGATACTAAGGCTAGGACCCAACACAATATTCTACAACTTGGGAGAGGGATGCCGTAACCCAAATTGCAGAACATTTGAAGGTAAGTGAATGACGATTCACTAATTTCCACCATAAAAAAAACGAAAAAGAAATTTAAGTTTTAAATCTATGAAAACTCCTAGATCCTTTGAGATTCATTGAACATTTCAACGGCATGTTTAAATCTCGATATGCCCCTCTTGTTTGTGACTGGGATGCCGAGGATCACAAAGCGGGTGTGAATTACCATGCAAACGTACATGGTGCCCTCACATGTTACAGTCACCTATTCGATGTGCCGGTAAACCACACACGCTCCATCGAAACATGACAAACATTGAGTCACCCTTTGCTACCTTTGCTTAGAACCATTTAGTGTGCCGGTAAACCACACACGCTCCACTAACGTCTTCGCAAGGGCACAAAGTGTAATTTCATGGAATTGCATCAATTCACTTTTGCCTAAGTAACTAAGATTGGGAATTTGTAAAACATTTAGTTACTTTTGTACTTCTTTATACTTATAATGGAAGGTTTTGTTCTATCCTACCCGTTCGGCTAACAACCCTCCACTAGTCAAGAGTGCGGTGGGTAAGAGTGGATACTCATTTAATCACCATTTTATAGGCAATTTCCTTAAACACCCTTTATAGACCAGCTTCGTGAATGAGGCCTATTAACGGTAAGACTGACTTTTACTCATATATATAATGTTAGACTTTTAATGTTATATATATAGTATAGGGTGTATTTTACACTTTTAAAATACTAGGTGGTCTAATTTAACAATTATACTTTTAATTGAATTAAATTGTAAACCTAAACTTTTATGGATTTGTTAAACCTTTTTTAATTATACACCTTAATTAATTAATAAAACCATAAGGGTGTGATTTGAACTTTTCAAAATATTACTAGGGTTTTAAAATTTAACATTCCTAATTAAACCTTTTAATCATCTTTTAAATTCCGAAACTTGAGGGCAAGTTTTGAAACATTTCAAAACATTAGGGTCTAGAATTTAAATATATATCAAAATTAAACTATTAATCAAAATTTAAATTTCAAAACTTGAGGGCAAGTTTTGAAACCTTTTTCAAAACATTAGGGTTTTAACTATTTAAATTTCAAAACAACAAAACTTTTGAGTTCAAATTTAAACTATAAAACCTAAAAGGGAAAATATGAAACTTTTCATAACACAAGGATCAAATAACAAATAATCTAAATTAACATTTAATTATATAATTATCCATATTTGATTTATTTTGATGATTTCTTGCAAAACAATTTACCAATTTAATCAAAATAATTAATCAATTATCACATAAGGAAACAAATATTTAATTAATTGATAAATATCTTCAATTAGATCAAAAATATACTCATATATATAAAAAAAATCGGATTTATATTGATCTAATATGATAAGGCAAGTATCCTCAAGCAAAAACAGCAAGAAATCCCGTTTTTCCCTCTTTTTGACCAACTGACTCGTCGAGTCAGGCATGGACTCGGCGAGTTTAGCCCCCAGAAACCCAAAATTTCGATTTTAAAGCTTGAACAAACAAACAAAGCGTCAATACAAAAGAAACAAATCAAGGCTCTGATACCACTGATGGTTTTGGTCATAAGAACATCCTATGTGCTCATACAAACCCTAATGCTTGGATCTAGGTTTGTCTATTGGACATGCACGTTATCCAAGACTATAAACCCTAATTCTAGAATTCAAGTAATCATATTAACATGAGAATAGCTTTAAGATATTACCTTGATTGTTATGTAGCAATAACAATCTCGATTCCTCCTTGTATTGACTTTAGAAAGCTTAGAGTCACAAATGTCACTCCTCTAATGGTTCACAAACACCAAGAGCAAGAGGATGAAGATGAGAGAGGAAGGAGGCTGCCCTAAAACGTGTGAAACCCTAGGAGGATACTTAGCCACGTTTTTGGGTCATAAGGTATGTATATATAGTTAGGCTATTAGGGTTATCTAACAAGGAAACCCGAATATGGATGCTTAAGCCCTAAGCAACCCATGGAACCCTTTCCTTAAGGCCTTGGACGATTTCTTATGGGTTTCCCCATAGAATTCTCCCACTCCTTAATATAAGACAATCCATAGCCCAAATTGCAATTATCTTATAATTACAATTCCAGTCCCTTAAGTTTAATTAATCTCTTTTAGTCACAAAACTAATTACCAATTAATTCTTGACTAATATTAATTAAACAATATGATTTCTCCTTTAATATATTATTCTCATAATATATTAATAAATCATATTTAATCCTTTCTCTCCATAATTCATCCTATCAAGTTGCTTTGGTGAAGGCAACCCAAAAGGACCATGCACCATCGGGTCAAGTACATACCAAAATAGTTATGGACTTAGACACTAATCCAACACCACATACTTTGCAACATCGAGCTTCATCGTCGGCCACCAGTAGTAGGGTTTTAGGTCCCTATACATTTTAGTGCTACCGGGATGAATCGAGTACATGGTCTTGTGTGCTTCTTCCATCCGAATATCTCTTATTCCTCCCATCTTAGGTACCCAAATACGATCTTGGAATACCTTCAGTCCTCAACTGTTTGTACCGAATACTAATGTCTTGCCCAAACGTTCTTCTCTTCGGTCATTCTTCTCTAAAGCTTCTTCCTGAGCTTTCCTGATACTTTCCACAATCGTCGAGACGACTTCAATTCTCAACGCTCTTGGTCTTTTCCTTTCAAGATTGACTTTTCGACTGAGAGCATCGGCGACAACATTTGCTTTACCGGGGTTGTAAAGTATCTCACAGTTGTAGTCCTTGAGTAACTCTAGCCAGCGTCGTTGCCTCATGTTCAACTCCTTTTGATTAAAGAGATACTGGAGACTCTTATGATCAGTGAACAACTTGCACTTTGTGCCGTAGAGGTAATGACTCCATATCTTTAGAGCGAAAACTACTGCTGCCAATTCCAAATCGTGAGTGGGGTAGTTCTTTTCGTGCTCTTTCAATTGTCGAGATGCGTATGCTATCACCTTTTCTCTTTGGGTCAGAAGACAACCCAACCCGACTCCAGAAGCATCACTATAAACCGCGAAATCTTCAACTCCATCGGGTAGAGAAAGAATCGGTGCTTCGCATAACTTCTTCTTCAGCTTCTCAAATGCTTCCTCGTGCTTCTCATTCCATGTATACGTAGCTCCTTTATGGGTCAAAGCTGTTAATGGAGCAACTATCGAAGAAAAGCCTTGTGTAAATCGTCGATAATATCCGGCTAATCCTAGAAAGCTTCGAATCTCCGTGGGACTCTTTGGACTTTCCCACTTCATTACAGCCTCGATCTTTGTGGGGTCAACCATTATCACTTCATGGTTAACCACGTGACCCATGAACTGGACCTTTCGTATCCAAAAGTTGCATTTGGAGAACTTAGCATAAAGCTTCTCCTTCTTCAATACTTCTAACACTTCTCGTAGATGCTTGCCATGCTCCTCCTGGCTTTTCGAGTAGATCAGAATGTTGTCGAAGAACACTATCACAGATTTATCCAGGAACGGTTTACAAACCCTGTTCATCAAATCCATGAATGTTGCAGGAGCATTGGCCAGTCCGAATGACATAACCAAGAACTCGTAGTGTCCATATCTAGTTCTGAGTGCAGTCTTCTCGATATCCTGCTTTCTTACCTTTAGCTGATGATATCCTGACCTAAGATCGATCTTTGAGAAGTACCTCGAACCTTGCAGCTGATCGAATAGGTCATCAATCCTCGGCAATGGATACTTGTTCTTCACCGTTGCCTTATTCAGCTCTCGGTAGTCTATGCACATCCTCATGCTTCCGTCCTCCTTCTTCACGAATAACACCGGAGCTCCCCAGGGTGATGAACTAGGTTGAATGAAACCGCTGTCCAACAGCTCCTGAAGTTGCGTCATAAGCTCCTTCATCTCCGTCGGTGCTAATCGGTATGGTACTTTTGCTATAGGTGTCATTCCTGGTAACAAGTCTACACGAAACTCCACTTGCCTATCAGGTGGTAATCCGGGAAGATCTTCGGGAAAGACTTCCGGATAATCACACACAACCGGTATACTCTGCACCTCTTTCTTTTCTTTCTTAGCATCGATTACGAATGCCAAGTATGATGCACATCCTTTGGACAAGCATTTCCTGGCTTTCATCAGGGAGATGATTCCAGAATTCATTCTACGTTTGTCCCCGTAAACCATAAATGATTCCTTTCCAGGGGGATTATTCCTAACTATCTTATTTCGGCATAATATCTCGGCATCGTTGGCGCTAAGCCAATCTATACCCAAAACAATGTCAAAACCGTTTAACTCTATGGGCAATAGCTCCTCATGGAATTTGTTTCCGTTTAGGTCGATGACGATGTTCCTAATACAATTACTAACAGGTACGAATTTGCCATTGGCAACTTCTACAATTAGGGCATTATCAAGTTTTTCTATAGGCAATGCTAATTTCCCACCAAATTTATGCGACACAAAGGAGTAGTTGGCTCCGGAATCAAATAGTATATTTGCAGGCAAACCATTTACAAGAAAGGTACCTGAAGCGACGTCTGCTGCCTCCTTTGCAGCCTCGAGCGTCATCTGGAAGGCTCTCGCCTTCAGCTTCGGTGGAATGTTGGGCCTTCCCCCATCTTTTTTCTTTGGGCAATCCTTAGCAATATGCCCTTCTTCACGGCACTCGTAGCACACCCTCTTGTTGGTGGTGCACTCATTGGCATAGTGCCCCGTTTTCCCACACTTGTAGCAGGTTACTTCCTCGTTACCTTTTCCTGAGTGCTTCTTCTTGCACTTCTCGCACCATTTAAATTCATTTCCTCCTTCCCCGTGTTTCTTTGAACCGAACTTGCTATTATTTTTGTTGGGTTTAGTAGACCCTTCAAATTTCCTCTTCTCACCAACCTCAACTTTGCTGGCAACTCTTCCCCTAATCATATCCTCCACAGATTTGGCAGCCCAGATAGCCGCCTCCAGAGTAAGTGCCTGATGCACTGGCACTACATACTCCTATGGGTGCCCCTTAGCGTACTTGTCGATCTTTGTCAGCTCATCCGGAACAAGACGCAAGGCAAACTCCATCTTTTCTGTGAAGTTGTTTGTGTATTCATCGATTGACATGTTTCCCTTTTTCAGGGTTAGAAACTAGTTCTCTAGCTCGAGCGGGTTTTGAGTTGAGCAGTACTTTCGTTTGAATTGCACCATAAATTCTGCCCATGTCAATTGCATGGGCTTGTTGGGGCTTAAATTATTCCCCAAGGTATTCCACCAACGTACAACGCCTCCTCGAAACTGACGCACTGCAAACGTGGTCTGTTGTTTTCCCTTGCAACCGCACGTCATGAAAGCTAATTCCATCTCCGAGATCCAATCCATGAGCCCGATCGGATCCTCCTTTCCAGTGAAAATCGATGGCTTGTAAGTCATAAAATCCTTGTACTTGCATCCATTCCTCTCGACTTCGTCATCTTGGTTGTTTTGTCGAACTATTGGTGGGTTGACTTGACCAACAGTCCCACTATAGTTTCCTTCCTCAGTCCGCCCTTCGTTCAACTCGGGTTGTTCGATCTGAATAGTCGCTTCCTCTCGATTTTGCTAGAGCAAAAGTCTGGTTTCCTCCATTTGACGTTCCAACATCGCTTGGATCATCGCTTGCACTCCGGCCATCGTTATTGGCTCAGTAGCGGCTACCACAACCAGTATTTACTCAATCACTAGGGGTTGGTTTCGATTCCCATTTGCATTCACGTTTCTGCTACGGGTTCTTGCCATCTTGATCTATACACCGAATAAGGTGAATCTAGACCTTTACTTAGGATTGACATTTAAATCATGCTTATCACTCCGAAACGTTTATATGGTAGTTCTAATATCGTAGTTAAACGCTTAGAATCCTAAACACATAAGGTTTCCAGATCCTGTCAGCAACATACCATAGATCCGAACAAATAACAGCATATCAGCCACAAGCATTTAGCACATAAAAGCATTTTAGGCACAATTCCTAAAATAATCTAGTGCTCACACCTCACAATCATCGCTTAGCATTCCAAGTTTAAGTCTAGAAATAAATCCATATTCCTAGTTCGCTTAAACTAATGCTCTGATACCAACTGTGACATCCCCAAAATCACGGCCATAAAAGACCGGTTTTTTTATACTTTATTTCAAAATCAGAGTAACCTTTTAATAAAAGAGTTGCGGAATTTGTCCCAAAACAAAATATGATAAAGATTTATCAAAAGCTTTACCATAGAAATGTATTTCATTAAAAAGACTCGGGATGTCATGTTCGATACAGTACATAAGTATAAACAATACATCATAGGTCTTACTACATTATTCCGTATTTACAGGCCTAAATCCATTAATCTCTCATCCCAAGACATCACATCTATGCTCATGCGCCACTACCTGTAATACAAGAAACTGAGTGGGTCAAGCTTGGGAGCCTGGTGAGCACATAGGGTTTTCAACCAACAATAAGTTTATTAACTTTATCAAACCAAACAAACCCGATTACCCGTTCCCGTTATCCTCACTTTACGTCCCTAAGACATCTAACACAAGGGACCTAGTCTAAGGACTATCATCGGGATGGACACTACTACTAAGGGGATTCCTCAGCAATAAATGTCCTTACGACAACCATGTGGGGGATGGAGTACATCTGGTGAGCACACAGTTCACACAGTCAAATAAACACACAGTTCGAATAAACACCTACAGGTTGCGAGCCTGCTAGTGTTCCACTGGACTATCTATAATAGTCCGTGGTTGTCATCTATAGTCCGCTAGATGACTGGATCATCAATAACATCTACAACGAGGCCTCTCATTATTTTATTTTATCACACAGCAACTATTACATCTACCCATGTTCTACCCAACAGATTTTGTAGATATAAAATACATATACAGTTTAAATCATTGAAAACATGTATAAAACATTCATCCAGCATAGATAGCAAGTATTCAGACAATATGCATACATCGCACGTAATTTATATAAAATACTTCATATCTATGTGTAAGCTGAAAGTAACTATGCACTCACCTGAAAGGTGGTGACTCAGGACTTGGACAGCGCTTCGATACTCTCAAAACAATATTCCTTCGATAAAACCTAGTACCAATACCACTAGGGTTTAGTCTAACGATAACCGCAACAAATTAATTAGACTGACTATTATTATTATTATACAAGTGTTAATAACACTCAATATAACTCATAATAATATACCAAATAATTATTTTAAGGACCTGATAACATTCCTATAATTATTTGAAAGCTATATTAAAAATTGCGTAAGCGTAGCACACTTACAGCGAATTTTATCAAAAACCGGTACTTATTTGGAGCAGCGTTTCGAAACCGAAAGACACTTTTTCTCGGGACTCCGGGAGCCTCGGGGCTTCCCTAGGGGCTAGGGGATTTTTCCTAGGGTTTAGGGGTGGTTTGGAACCTTAGAGAGAGAAAGATTTTAGAGAGAGAAGGGTTTTTGGTGTAATTTGCTCGATAGCCCTCGCAGGTATTTATAGGCGAAGCCTCTCGGATTACGTTGGGCGTCGGATAGGACTACGCTGGGCGTAGTTCAGATAAGCCTCCAGCTGTTAGCCACTTCGGACTGGATAAGAACCGAGGGTATGCGGGGAGTTCCGGATCTCGTACGCGGGGCGTAGGGAGAGGCGACGTGTCCTTCATCCGAAGCGAGGCTTTCTTCAGCGATGGACAGCTCAGAACGCGCCACGTCATCGATCCATGCATCAGCTTCGCAAATTCACTTTCAAACTTTAAAAATTCGTAACTTTCGCATACGAGCTCCGTTTTCGACGTTCTTTATATCCATGCGAAGGTGGGAATGTACTCTACAACTTTCGTTTAGGCTCTGTCGGCTAATTTTGATTTATTTTAAATTTTATATTATTAACAGACCGGGACAGGATTGGTCCGTTAAATCCTCATAACTTCTTCATCCGACGTCCGTTTTCGCCCATCTTGTTCTCGTTACGCTACTCTTAACGAGATCTTCGATTATCGTTTAGGTCGTGTCAGCTAAAAATCACTCGATCTAATATTCGAATTTCGGGCTGTACACTGCTAATCCGAAACTTTGAAAAATCATAACTTCTTCATACGAAGTCATATTTGGGCGTTCTTTTTGTCGATGTTCTTAGTTTATCGTATTCTATGACTTTCGTTTAGGGCACTAAGGCTAAATGTCGCTCCGTCGTAAATTCACTATTCACGCTTCCCGGTACCGTGCCGATTTTGTCGCGAAAATTCGACGGGTCATAATTTCTTCGTTATAACTCAGATTTCGGCGTTCCTTATATCCCCAGAATCCTTGTTTCGACCACTAAAACTTTATATAAAGATATCGGACTTATCTTATACTTTAATTTTGACGCTTATTTTTATTCTTTATAAAATATATATTTATAATAAAGCAATAAGCACACAAATACACATAATTCACATAGAATTAAAATACTTCATCTTTATTACATCAAAAAGAGTTAAAATAGTTGACCTAGACTATTACATCATCTAAAAATGCTTAGCCCCGAAACCCGGGCGTTACAGGCTAGTCGGTCTTTCGTATCTCAGACATTTAGTATGGAGTTCAGTGTGCCAGTAGGCGAGCTAGAGTGTCCATTGTGAGTCTCTATCACCAACGAACACAGGGTTTCTGCTTCTTCGGTCTACTAAGGATGCAGGTTGGAGATCTTCAGAGTGTCCTTTCTGATAGATTTGATTCCGGTTCCCATGGGGGAGGTGTGCGTGATTGTGGGGATGGATTGGCCTAGTTGATTTTGTGCCATGATAGATTGCAAGCGCCAGCAGGTGGTAGTTCGAACCCCAAGTAAAGGAGAACTGATTGTATATAGCAAGGGAACCAGAGTGGGATCATGGTTTTGTTCAGCTGCCAGGGCTCGACAGTATATTCAGCACGGGTGTGCGGGTTATCTAGCGTATGTGGTAGATACGTGGGTTAGTGATCAGACTCCAGATTCAAAGGTTCCGGTGGTTAGAGAGTTTGCTGACGTAATCTCGGAGGAGTTACCTGGGATACCTCCGAAGAAGCAGGTCGAGTTCCAGATCGACGTGGTGCCAGTTGCAGCTCCTATCGCCAAGGCGCCATACCGGCTGGCACTACCCAAGATACAGGAGCTATCATCACAACTACAGGAACTATTAGGCAAGCAGTTCATACGACCTAACAGTTCTCCATGGGGAGCACCGATCCTCTTCGTCAGGAAGAAGGACGGTTCACACCGGATATGCATTGATTATAGTGGGTTGAACAAGTTAACGGTGAAGAAACATTATCCACTCCCGAGTATAGATGATCTCTTTGATCAGTTGCAGGGTGCATCTTGGTTCTCCAAGATTGATTTGAGGTCGGGGTATCATCAAGTCCGGCTCAGAGAGGAGGATGTGGAGAAGACCGCATTTTGGACTATTTATGGTCATTACGAGTTCATGGTGATGCCGTTTGGGCTCACCAATGCGCCAATAGTAGTCATGGACTTGATGAATTGGGTCTGCAGATCGAGGCTTGATCGCTTGGTCATAGTGTTTATTGATGATATCTTGGTGTATTCCAAGACCCGAGAGCAGCACAAGGAGCACCTTAAGGAGTTATTGGAAGTTATGGGACAAGAACGGATGTATGCTAAGTTCTCGAAGTGCGAGTTTTGGTTACGAGAGGTCTAGTTCCTCAGACATCTCGTTAACCTGGAGGGGATTCTGGTCGATCTGGCCAAAATCAAGGCGGTCATACAGTGGGAGGTGCCGAGATCAGCTTCAGGCATCAGGAGTTTTCTAGGATTAGCAGGGTACTACCTGAGATTTATACGGGATATTTGCAATATTGCAGTACCCCTCACTCGTCTGACGAGGAAGTGGGTAGATTTCCGGTGGGGCACTGAGCATCAGAGGGCGTTTGAGACCCTCCGTCAGTGGTTGTGCGAGGCTCCAATTTTGACACTCCCTGAGGGAGTTGAGGATTTTGTGGTGTTCTGTGATGCATCCATCACAGGCCTAGTGGCGGTCCTCAAACAGAGAGGACGAGTGATAACCTAGACATTGTGGCAACTGAAGCTGCATGAGATGAGATACCCTATGCATGATCCAGAGCTGGGAGCGGTGGTGTTCTCTCTCAAGATATAGAGACATTATCTATATGGGGTCCGTTGTACCATATACAAGGATCACAAGAGCTTGAGACACATCATGTGTCACACCCTCGGACCAGAACAGTGGAAACATCCGGAGGTGGGTGATGTCATTGTATAGTATCATAACAATTGTATATAAATGAAACATAGCAAACCCAAACATCATACATCAATATAGAAGGCTTACATTGTTTTACATCATGTTCATGTTCTCAAATTTACACAAAAGAGACATTAGTAAGCTAATTACAAAATACAGCAAAATATTCCTGAGTCCGCGATCCATAACCTGAATATTGATTTCCTGAGAATACAAGTAGTTTAAAAAGCATCAACATAAAATATTATGGTGAGTTTAATAGCATTTTTGTATAAGACTTTGACGATAGTTTAGAAATCCAGAAAATCTAATATTTTCTTATCAAAATAGTAGTGAGTCTTGTTTCAAATCGAGTATAGTTGCATGTGTGCCTTATTTCATTGTTTTCGAAATCATAATAAATCCTGTCTCCCAGAAAATCCTATATTCTCTGATGTATAAAAACAGTAGCTTTCATAAA
Source organism: Lactuca serriola (assembly GCF_051521515.1). Lineage (NCBI taxonomy): Eukaryota > Viridiplantae > Streptophyta > Magnoliopsida > Asterales > Asteraceae > Lactuca > Lactuca serriola. The sequence goes on from NC_136412.1 coordinate 231,228,069, forward strand.
ATCATAACACTTGTTTGGGAAAAGATCTCATTGAGGAGATAAAATGTAGTTAAGTGTAAACCGTAGGTGAAATTTGTATAAATACGATTCTGATATATTCTAGTGAGTCGTTATAACCATACTTATGCGACGGAGTGCCTTTTATGACGTTCTTTAGGCGTCGTGTGACATCCCCGATTTCACGGCCAGAAAAGACCGATTTGTTTATGCTTTGTTTTTAAAATTAGACTAATCTTTTACAGAAAACAGTTGTGGAATTTGTTCGCAAAACAAAATATGATAAGAATTTATCGAAGCATTTCTTTAAAGAAAGGTATTTTCATTATATAACAAAATCTCGGGATGTCATGTTCAATACAGACCAAAAGCATAAACAGAACAAAATAGACCTTACAACAGTTATTCATAACTAATGGCCTATAACCCAAAATCTCTCGTTATGTTAGCCAACTTATGCTCTCGTGCCATAACTTGTAATACAAAGAAAACTGAGTGGGTTAGACTTGGGAGCCTGGTGAGCATATAGGGTTTTCATCCCATAATGTTGTATCACACACACACACACACACACACACACACACACACACATATATATATATATATATATATATATATATATATATATATTAGAACTCACAAGCTTATATAATTTCACCATATAAAAGCAACTCTTAGCCCACCCCATTGATCCTCACAACGACATGATCTAAACTCTTGTATCTAAAACCTTCCTCTTTACTTGATCCTTACTCACGAATCTAAAACTAATCTCTTCACCTGATCCATACTCCCGGATCTAAAACTAATATTTTCACCTAATCCATACTCCCAGATCAAAAACTAATCTCCTGATCTGATCCATACTTACGCCCAATCCATACTCCCGGACTAGGGACGATTAACTTAGTCTTAATCCATACTCCCGGACTAGTAACAAGTTTATCTCTTTACCTGATCCATACTCCCGGATCTAAAACTAACCTCTTGATCTCATTATCCAACTCATCTTTTATCACCTACCAACTATCTCATCTACCCATATTCTACCCAACATATTTGTATATATAAAATACATATATAGTTTAACTCATTTAAAACTATATACAACATCCATTTCGTACTCATCTTAAATAAACAACAATATATAAACACATAGCACGTATTTCATAACAAATACTTCATATTTATGTGTTAGAAGAGAGTGACTACACACTCACCCAAAATATATACTAAATACATTCAAACAATACTTGTATTAAAACCGTGTTTATGAAAGGGACTATACACTCACTTGATAAGACGATGATCTGAAAGCACCTCGTCTCTTAAATTAATATTCTTCGCTGAAACCGGGATGTTTACTCCAAAACCGGGCTTCACGCGGGTAGAGTTTTGGATCGAAAACTATATTTCTTAGGATCTTCAGGGCTTCGGGACTTGCTTCAGGTGGCGGGATTGATACCGGGGGTATAAATTGCCAAGAAGAAGAAAGAAAAAGGGAAGAGAAGTGAAAATTAGCAAACAAGATCGGCAGCCCTCGTCTACTATTTATAGGCTGCTGGTCATCGGGTTACGCTGGGCGTAACTTCCATGTATGCGGGGTGTAACACCTCTTTCATGTGTACGCTGGGCGTACGAAGATCTACACGGGGCGTAGATCGGATGGGGTTGCTAGGTGGTGAAGTCTCAGTGGGGCTACGTGGCCGTCTCTTGGACCACACAAGACCGGGGTACGCTGGGCGTAATGGGTGGATAGGATCGGACATGTCATGGCTTCGGATATTATCCAAAATTTCTAATTTTATAAATGTATTTTAATTATTTAAAAACTTCAGAAATTGATATCTTCCTCATACGAGCTCCGTTTTTGACGTTCTTTATATCCACACGTAGGTGAGACTATGATCTACAACTTTTGTTTAGATCACTAAGGCTAAATATCGCTCTAACGTAAATTCACTTTTTATGTCGTGTTATGTCGTGCCGGTTCTATCGCGAAACTTCGACAGGTTATAACTTCTTCGTTATAACTCGGATTTCAACGTACTTTATATGTATGAAATCCTTGTAACATATACTACAGCTTAGTTAAGACTAATCCTCCTAAATAGTCTTTATTAAAAAGCCATTTTTGATGTCCCTTGTCTATAAATTAACTAGCCCTGATCTACGGGCGTTACACGTCGGTTTTGTTCAACACATTTGTCACCCTAGACTAGCCGGTCTAGCTGTAGCGAATAACGAAGGTACGGGGTGTCAACCCCATATAGATCTATACACAAATTCCCGCTCTCCCTCCAGGAGACTCTAGTTATAACTCTTATAGGACTTAAAGTGTACATAATTGTATTAATATATGTACTGTGAAGATTTGCCTGACTAGAATACTAACCGATCCTTGAGCAAATCGTGAAAATCATTATTTATTAAATAAATAATGATAGTTGTAGTCGTAACTAGATATTTTGTTTCGTTCGTTTCGTTTGTTAAAACCAATCCGCTTTGAAATATTTATCAAAATGACCCAATATTATCAAAGCCGGCAAAAAGCCCTTTTTCTTTATAAAATACTATGTGTGACTCAATTTGTCGGAAAGTGCAACTTATGATTAGTATATAACTTTGACTTGTGTGAGTTTATGACAACAACTTTATGACATGCAAATTTTTCTGTCATAAAGGCTCCATTTGTGTATTTCCTTGGTGAAATTATTTATCAAATATTTATGAATAATCCCTAATAGTTTGCAAATAGTAACAAAGTCCACATTTTAAAAAATTACTAGAAATAGTGTCAACTTATCAAGGTCATTTTTTATAACTTTTATCTCTCGACATTAAAGCATAGATAAAGGGGTTAAGTTGGACACTCTCAATAGTTGGGAGGCTCTTTTGTACACAAAGTATCCTCTATTCTTTATGAAGTTGTGAAATCTTACGTTCATGAGAATATTATTAAAATAATGATTTAATAATATTTCACACACACTTCCAAACATACGTATACATGCAATTACTCAAGTATTTAGACAAGATTGACTTGTACTCTCCCCCAAAAACACTAAACCATTGAAAAAGGCGGGGTATGAAACTCACCTTGATTAGCTTGTTTGGTGATTTGAAGAGAGGTGAGGAAGTTTCCAAGCTCCAAAACTTGGAAGATTCTTAAATCTTTAGAGTACTCTAAAAAAAAATTATGTGTAAATATAATGAAATCTTAGAATAATGTGAAGAATTATTATTCAAAGAGGATAAAATACTCACCAAGGAAATCTGGGAATTTCCTTTGAAGAGATGAACTTGAAGCTTGAAGGAGTTGAGAGTATTCTTAGGAGTTTACTGAATGTGAAGAATGAGAAGTGGAATTAGGGAGGAAAGGTTTGCGTATCTAAAGGGGAGGATAAGGGAGTGACTTGACACTTGCATGGAGGGCTGGTGGGTAAAGCTTAGTTTCTTTGAATAATACATGTTTTACTGAGATTTGCATGGAAAATGAGGAATTTGCATCACATCATCAATTCAAACCCCTTTATCCTCTAAAAATCTCTTTAAAAATCTTGGGTATTATTTTATATGAATATGTTTAAAATAATTAATTTTGGCATAAAATAGGGGTTTAAGGGGTTTAGGATACGAAAAATGAGAGTTTGGTGTGATTTCCGGCGTCAAAATGTCCTAAAATGATGAAAAGGCCCGAAATGAACCAAAATCCGAAGCCTAGGAGTGAATTCCGGAGTCATTAGATAAATTCGGGAGCCATCTACTAATTTCCGGAGTAAGGAGGAAACTTCCGAAGCCAAACAGAAACTCCCGGAGGGCACTTCTTGGATCCGGGGTCACAAGGCGAAGTCCGGAGGTCTCGTCCGGATATGCGAATCCGGCTCCTAGTCCTAAACGGTATGAGGCGAGATATTCCGGGGCGGTATTCCAAAGTAGCCTTATCCATCCGGAGCATGAGAGATCTGAAGCTATTAGGGTTCCAAAATAGGTGTAAGTCCCTAATTTGCCTGTGTATCAATCAGATCCGTTTGATGGTGTGGAATCCCAATCAAACGGATGATGTCAGATCAAATAGAAGAGAATGAGAAGAAGAAGATGATGAATCTCAATGTATTAATGAATAGAATGATGATCCGCATACAAGAGATTCACACACACACACACACACACTAACACACAATAGTTCTTCTCTCTCTCTGGCCGTAAACTCTCTTCGTGTTCATCAAACTCTACTCCTCACCCTAACACCTCTATTTATACTTGGAATATGGGCCGGATAACACATGGCCGTAAATGGGTTTACGGCCGTAAGGTGTTTACGGCCGTAAACTAGACCATAAATTCACAAATATTACAGAAAAATACAACTGCCTAGAAAAGTAAAGTATAAACCATATTTTGACCCAACAATCTCCCCCTTGGTTTATAGCTTTCTTTTCTTAATGACCCAACAAGATCCCCCTAAAAAGTAGTTGGCTCTTCTTGTCAATCTTCAATGGGAACTTGGCTTCAGCTTTAACCTTCGATTTCTTCACAGCATCAGGATAAACATATGAATCTTCAATGAATGACTTCATCTTGAGCACTTGAGCTTTTTCTTCAAGATTTGACATTGAACGCACATTGGGCGAGGAGGCTTCTTGTACCGATTCTTGAAAGATAACGCTTTCGGCTTGAGAATCTTCAGAGAGAACATCAGAGAGAACTGAACTTCTAGATCACTTCAGCAGGTACAAAGATAACAGCAGACTGATTGAGGAGGCTTCAATGCAATCCGTCACATAATCTTCAATTTCAGCTTCACCTTGCTTCTGGGGTTGAAGGATTGAATGTTGAAAGAATGATCTTCATTTCTTGCTCCTTTGAATGAGAATTCTTCGATGCTCACGGACGAAGCTTTTGGCTCAGAAATCTTCAACACAAACTCCATGAGTCTTATCTATACCTGAAATCACTTTTCAAGACAAAACAATACTAAAAGAAAACTTAGCATACAAATTAAAACAGAAACAAAAATATTTTTGGATTTTTGATTTTTCTGAACAAGAAATAAAACAGAAATAACACTATTTTTGGATTTTTTTTAATTTTTTTGATTTTTCTTTGATTTTTGAATTTTTCTGTTTTTTTTTTATTTTTAATTTTTAATTCTCCCCTAATATTTAAATTAGAAGAAACTATGTCAAATTTAACAAAATTAAAAATGATATCTAACTTTAAGAGTGATTTGGGATCAAAGTTTTTAGACAGCCTTTATCCACTTGTCGGTACCTTCTATCTTCACGTCTTTGTCTGGTCGATCGCCGGTATTGTTGTCCACTTAAACACGAAAAATTGTGACAAATTTAGGACATACTATTTGTTACAAGACAAGGTGAACTTAAGTTCCTAGATATTATATCTAATCCTAATTTGTTAGATACTATATCTTAAGGACCATTCAGCTGACGACGACCAGAGATATTTTTGTCCACCTAAATTGAGCAGCGAGATCTACAGACAATTTGTATGTGTTCAATTTAAAGTGTACTAGAACGTGTTTCCCGCTTCCTGATATGCCCTAGCCATCAAGCACTTCCAGAGTACTCCTTACACGGGTGAGAAGACAACCATTCAGAGAGAGGATAGATTCAAAATTCTATTACTTATTACTTCAGAGGGGTTGAGAAGTAGAAGGTTGCATATGTTGTGTACCAGGTCGGATTAGAAGTAACGCAAAGGAGACAACATATGGCTAACAGATAAGAAGTATTTCACACACACATACACACACACACACACACACACACACACACATATATATATATATATATATATATATATATATATATATATATATATATATATATAGCCTGCAGAGAAATAGAGTTGCATATGTTGTGTACCAGGTCGGATTAGAAATCGCGCAAAGGTGACAACATATGACTAACATACGGAAAGAAAGAAAATGATATTCTACAGACCTAATTTATCGGAATTTACCAGTCGCCCCATCCAACCGGAATTAAGGACAGAATCCGCACATTGAGGAAAAGTTAAGCCACGGTTCGAAGTATGCGTTCAATTAATGTGACGGGTAGATTCTCATGTATATCTCCCTGCTCAACCTATTCGAGCGTCGTATTACGGATCTAACTAGGTCAATATCTGTCAAGTCTATAAATTTCCTAAGTTCAACTCTGCCTATTCATGTCCATTTTAAAATTTCTCGTGCCTACCGACGCATCAAACCAGAGCATAGACCCTTCAACTTTGGGTACGTTATGCAGACTCAGATTGCATGTTATCACTTGATAATATCACTTCCCAGAACATCTTCCTCAAGCAGCACATTTCATATATTTTTTTTTATTTTCTAATGTTTTTGGATTTTTGTAATTTTTGATTTGTTTTTATTTCTCCCCCTAAATTTGTGCATAGGAGAGAAACGAAAGTAAATGCGCAAATTTAAACTATCCTAAAACAAAAATTTGTCTTTAAAGCAAATCAGCTTAAGAAAAACTTAGGAGTATAGAGAAGAAAACTCAAACCATAAGTCACCGATTGAATTTGCATCCAAAAGGTCTGAGAATAGCATGCGTAAACTCAGAACAGGTCCGAAAATTCTTCATGTCATTAAGCACAAACCCCGTGAGTGATCACTTCTTTTCTTCCCTTCCCGCAAAGGACACATTCTCCCAAACAATGTTCTGAGTGTTGTATAGTTGAGAGATGCCTCCTATCATGTGCCTGGAATAGCCACTACCAATAAACCAAAGTCTGATGATATGCTTCCATAGCTGCTCCGGCGCAAAGCGGGATTAATTGGTCTTTGGAACCCAGTCCATGTTGAAACTGGGTCGACCTTTGTCATCAACGCACGATACCCTCTCCCATGACATATCCTGTTTATCACAAACATAAGATATATAAATATTAGAAGGGTTAGAAGATTTGTGAGATTGAGTCTTCGGAACCCATTTGTAGTTAGGTTTAACCCATTTCTTTTTCGATCTGATGGGTGGCTCAGTATTTGCTTTTGATCTTGATGTCGGCCGTTGAGATGACTTTGATTTTGACTTTACGGGATCATCTCTTTGATTTGGCTTCTTGGCCGACATTCCCTTCTTGACTTTGGGATTTTGATTCTTATCCTTTGGAGTTTGATTCTTGGCCTTGGGAGTTTAATTCTTGGCCTTCTTGGCATGCCAATCGTCAATGTCTGATCGTCATCTCGAGGGGTTTCTTTTGAAGTATCTCCCTCTTGGCGCGTTCTGCCAGCCTTGTGGGTAGTAGAGAACGTATGCGCGATTTGGACAATTTCTGGCAATGTGTCCAGGTGTTCCACAGTGAAAACATGTCTTTTTCTTCACTGGGAAATTATTTCTTCCTGCCCCTGGTGATGTATCCTTGCCTTGTCTCTTGTTGTTCCCACATGCACACTTGCCACAAGAACTTTGTTGCATTGGAATTGGTGGCCTGTATTTACCAACGGCAGGTTGATTAGAAGCAACAAATTTAGAGTTTAAGGGGTCGTTTTTTTGTTCAGAAGAACTCTCCTTGTTCTCATCCTCTGCTACTTTACCTGCACATGTAACAGAAGCATCTGTATTTTCAACATTAATAACTCCTCCTGACACAAATCCAGCTCGTTTGCCATATCGAAGATGTGGCTCCCTGTCAGTTTCGTCCTGTGTCATAGGTATGGAAGTGTAGTTATGATTATAAGGAAGAGGAACACTATCATACCCTAGACCCTTGTTTTGATTTTCTTTGAATTTTAATTGGGTTTCATATAAGGACTCGACTGTCTTACTTGACGCAATATAATTTTTGAAACTGACATCAGTTTTTCCACACTTGATTTTTAAAGCGTCAAGTTCTTCAGTTACAGCAGCAAGTTGTCTCTTAACATAATCATAATTTTCACACTTGTTGCTATACTCTTCCTGAAGTTTCATAAAGTCCTTGGTTTTTGCTTCTAACTCAGCCTTCAGGGGTTTCTGTCGTTTCCTGAGTTGATATCCTTCATATCTCAGCTCCTCAACTTCTCTTTTAAATAAATCAATTTGTTCCCGAAGAAATTTAATCGTGGCTTCACAAGCTGGAGTACATGTAACTTCAGTAACCGGAATGTTTTCAGAACTCATTGTTTCTCTACACTTCAAAGCACCAAGTTCTTGAATTACATCAGCAAGACTAAGATTATTGAGATCTTTTGTCTTCTTGATGATGGCCACGTTCATATCCCACAATTTTGGAAGTGAATTCAACAGCTTTTTGTTTATCTTAGATTTGGACAAGAGGATCCCAACTATATTCATCTCAGTAGTGAGTGTAGTAAATCGCTGTAACTGAGTTTCGAGGGTTTCTCCAGGGATATAATCGAAAATGTTGAAATTTTGTCTTAACATATCCTGACGACTCTCTTTCATGTTTTCAACTCCCTCGTAGACCTTAAAATCAATTAAAAAAGCACAACTAAAAGCTAAAATAAAACTTAAAAGTCAAATTTAAAAAGTCAAACTTGAAAAAGTCAAACCAAAAAGCTAAATTTGATAATTTAAAAGTTAAATGAAAAAGTCAAAGTTTAAAGTCAAAGATTAAACTTGGAAGTCAAAGTCAAAATTTAAGGTCAAAAGTTAAAAAATAAAAGTCAAAAATAAAATATAATTTTATTTATTAATTTTAATTTAATTTATTTTTATTTATTTGTTATTATTTTTTATTTATTTATTTGTTTTTTTTGTTTATATAATTTTTTTTTTAATTTTGGATGAAAAAGGAATTTAAAATTTAAAAGGAATTGAATTTTGGGTTAAAAGTGTCAAAATAGGAAAACTTGCTGTGAAAAAGATGCTTTATGAATTAAATGGGGAAGGAAGGTATCAACTCGTGGCCTAGAGGAGTTGGAAGGAGCTCCGCCTGGTGAACCAGAGGTCGTGAGTTTGATTCCTGGCACTCCGAAGTCGCTCCCCTTTTTTATTTGAAGCTGCGAGGCGAGGAAGCTGATGCGAGGACGCTGCTTGCGAGGCCGAGGTGTGAGGCCGAAAACTCAAAAGCCGGAAACGTGCGAGACCGAGCTGCAAACTGCTGAGCCGTATACTCTGAGCCGAGGCCGCAAACTCCGAGCCGCAAACCTCGGGCCGTGAACTCCTCGGAAACCCTAGCTGCTGGCCGCCAGCCCCTCGCAGGTTACGACCAAAAACAATGATTTTTGCCCTTTTTTGTTCCAAAACTCGATCAAAAACCCTTTTTTACACGAAGAACAACCGCCCTTATTTTTCAGAGATCTATCCAAAAATGCAAGAATATTTCGAAAATAAGATCAAATAATGCTCCAAATCTGAAAAAATTGACTGATACAACCAAGCTCTGATACCAATTATAAGTCCCTAATTTGCCTGTGTATCAATCAGATCCGTTTGATGGTGCGGAATCCCAATCAAACGGATGATGTCAGATCAAATAGAAGAGAAGGAGAAGAAGAAGATGATGAATCTCAATGTATTAATGAATAGAATGATGATCCGCATAAAAGAGATTCACACACACACTAACACACAATAGTTCTTCTCTCTCTCTGGCCATAAACTCTCTTCGTGTTCATCAAAACTCTACTCCTCACCCTAACACCTCTATTTATACTTGGAATATGGGCCGGATAACACATGAGCCGTAAATGGGTTTACGACCGTAAGGTGTTTACGACCGTAAACTAGACCATAAATTCAAAAATATTACAGAAAAATACAACTGCCTAGAAAAGTAAAGTATAAACCATGTTTTGACCCAACAATAGGTGGTCCGGATGAGAGGCTTCCAAGGTTTCTGAGATTGTGAGTCCTATTTGTTCCTTAATAGGCATTCTAGACCAAGAGGGTTCCAGACAAGAGGTTTAGGACCAAGAGGGTTCCGGACGAGAGGTTTAGGACCAAGAGGGTTCCGGACCAAGAGGGTCCTTTTGGGTTTTCTCCTTCGGTTTTGGGTTGTTTTCGACTGAGGAAGGTACATAGAGAGATTTGGTAGAGATTTTGCATAATTGGAGAGATTTAGGAGAGATTCTACATACTTGGAGAGATTTGGGAGAGATTTCACATACTTGGAGTGGTTTGGGAGAGATTTCACATAATTGGAGGGATTTTTGAGAGTTTTCACATACTTGGAGAGATTTAGGAGAGATTACATATTCTTGGAGATATTTGGGAGAGACTTGCTATACATGGAGAGATTTGGGGGGGAGAGAGATAGAGTGGGAGAGATTTAGAGAGACTTTGCCGGGGGCCTTTATTAATGTTTTTCTTCATAGATCAAGGATCTTAGACTTAGGTACACTCTATTTTGAGTGTCATACACCCTCGAAGGGAATATCATAGTATTTTATAGAGTTGTTACTTCCCTTATCTTGATTAGGATCTAGAATTTATAACATTTTAACCTTCAAGTGACACTTCTCATTAAGATTTAGTGTTATACATTAGTAAACATAAAGAAATCCCTAACATATAAACACTAGTTGACTTGACCAGATTGAGTTGACTTTGACTTGACCCGAAGCTTGCCGGTTGTCACATAATGGATCAGCCGAACCTGAATATGAGGCAACGCAGGTGGTTGAATGTAGTTAAGAACTATGATTGCGAGATCCTTTACCACCCCGGTAAAGCGAATATGGTGGCGGACGCCTTAAGTCGCATGTCAGCTGGGTCTTCCACCCCAGCTATATGTATGAGGATAGCGGTGGATTCTCCACTTTTGATTTTGATCAGAGATGCTCAGGTTGAGGGCATGCAACCTGGGAACTGGAAGCTGGAAAGGAGCAGGGGTGAGGACACCCGGTTTGTGCTGGATAGCCGGGGATTATTGACCCGATGTAGTCGGGTTTGGGTTCCGATGTCTAGTGGGGTCAGACAGACAGTCATGGAGGAGGTTCATAAGTCTCACTTCTCTATTAACCTGGGGGCCACCAAGATGTACCGAGACCTAAGTTTGAGTTACTGGTGGCCATGTATGAAGCGAGAAATCGCTAGGTATGTCAAGAGGTGCTTGACCTGTAGGATGTTTAAGGCCGAGCATCAGAGTCCGCATGGTATGCTGCAGCCCCTAGAGATTCCCACGTGGAAATGGGAATAGATCACGATGGATTTCATTACCAAGCTGCAGCGGTCGGCGAAAGGGTTTGATGTTATATGTGTCATCGTGGATTGATTGACCAAGAGTGCCTATTTCTTGGCTATTCGGGAGAGTTTGTCGGCCAGGAAGTTGGCCGACATGTATGTTCGCCAGATCGCCGCTAGCCATGGGGTTCCGGTCCCCATTGTGTCTGACCAGGATGTTAGATTGTCACTCCTCGAAAGGCTTACAAACACCAACTAGCAAGGAGGATGATTTGAGAGAGAGAGAGGAGAGGGAAGATTCGGCCAAGGTTTCTTTTCTTTAGAAGATATGTCGAATCCCCTTGCTCTAGGGGTCTATTTATACTTGTAGGCTCTTAGGGTATCACCCTTAAACCCTAGTTGGATAATCTTTCCTTAAAGCAATCCAAATCCTTTCCATAGATAAGCCTTGGACGGATTTGAGGCTATCCCAAGCCCTAGAATCGTCCAACCTCAATCCATTAAGGATTTACAGCCCAAAGTACAACTATCAAACAATTGACAGTTTATACCCTCTTATTTAATTAATCTCTTTAAGTCACCAAATTAATACTAATTAATTTATGACTTATATTAATCAAATAACAATATTATTATTCCTTATATTATTCTCATAATATATTAATAATATTTACTCTCTCATAATAAATCATCCTATCAAGTTGCTATGGTGAAGGCAACCCAAAAGGACCATGCACAATCGGGTCAAATACTTGCCTAATATAGTTGTAGCCTTAGACACTATTCCAACAGTCTCCCACTTGGATAAGTCTAGTAACTATATGCACAAGTACAATTTGATTTGCAATCGTAGCTCTCAAAGACGCTGTCAAACTCTGATCTAATCAATCTTGTCCTTTAGATAAGGGATCGTACAGTCCTCTGTTAGATATCATGCTGACAATTCTATGGAATAATTTTGTCTAAGCATTTTGGTTTCTCGATCTCCGATTTATTCGAAATAGAACTTAATCGAACACATCAATTCAGTTCTGACCGGGCCCGACACATAAGTCAAATCAAATCATCGAGCGGCCGAGATATCGCTTTTACCTTCTTAGGATAAAAGTTACAGATAGACTTCGACTTATATGCATTTACTTATTCATTAACCAACTCTACACAACAATGCGTTTTATAACACCGAGTTACTGATGCGTTTTCGCATTATCAATGTACAATCAATTAACAAATAACAAACCATATATCTAGGTTTTAAGACTATATGATATTATCGTCTTGCGATCACCCTTTTATATCATATTCCATAAAGTGATTCCAGCAAGCGTGGGTTTGTTCCAATGCTCAAAACTAGTTCATAAGCACTCATGAACGTCGCCACAATCTTTTTCTATGTCTAATACCATTTAGACAATCTACGCACCAATTCACGACAATCTTCATTCATATCTACTTCCAACATATGAACGATTGTGGATAATTTGAATAATTCGATTATTCTTAATAAACTCAATTATTCTGGAAGTCAAAACATGCAAAGTGAAACAATAGTTAAACAATTAACATAAGACAGTAACATTACTCATAAATAAAACTCCTTTATTTAATCATCAAATGTTAATTACATTTATCTATTACACGTTTCAAATACTATCTAATCTATGCTAATATCATCCTTCAGCCCAATACTCCTAGCATGCTGCAAGTGCTTAACCCTACTCAGTCCCTTCGGAAGCAGATCTGCTAGGTTATCTTCTGATGATATCCTCTTCACTACGAGTTGTCCTTCTTCTACACGATGTCTAATAAAATGATATTTTCTGTCGATATGTCGTGATCTACCATGATCTCTCGGTTCCTTGGGCAAGGCAACCGCTCCTTCATTATCACAAAAAATCTCCATGGCTCCTTTATGGCAGGTACAACTCCAAGATCACCGATGAAGTTCTTCAGCTATACTGCCTCCTTCGACGCTTCGCTCGCTGCAATGTACTTTGATTCACACGTTGAATCAGCTACGGTTTCCTACTTGGAACTTTTCCAAGTCACTGCTCCTCCATTCAAGGTAAAGACCCAGACCGACTGCGAACAGTAGTTGTCCCTGTCGGTCTGAAAGCTGGCGTCACTATACCCTCGCACCTTCAAGTCATCACTCCCTCCGAGGACTAAAAACCGTTCCTTCGTCTTCCGAAGGTACTTAAGGATATTCTTCACCACAATCCAATGGGCTCTGCCAGGATTCCCTTGATATCTGCTAACCATGCTCAAAGCAAAGGCTACATCAGGGCGAGTACAAGTCATAGCGTACATGATTGAGCCAACTGCGGAAGCGTATGGTACTCGGACTTTGAGTCTTACTCAACTTGGCATTACTTTGTATCGGTAATTCTCCATTCTTTGAGTTTTCCATACTAAAACGTTTTAGTACATTCTCTAAGTAAGTGTTCTGACTAAGTCCTATTAGTCTCTTACTTCTTTCTCTCACTATCCTTATTCCCAAAACATAGGAAGCCTCTCCGAGGTCCTTCATAGCGAAGCACTTCCCGAGCCAAGACTTAACCTCCTGCAGAGTCGGGATGTCGTTTCCTATGAGTAATATGTCATCGACATATAGAACGAGGAAGCTTACTATACTCCCACTGGATTTGACATATACACATGATTCATCTTCGCTTCGTACAAATCCAAACTCTTTGACTTTCTCATCGAAGCAAAGATTCCATCTACGAGATGCTTGCTTAAGTCCATAAATGGACTTCTCAAGCTTACACACTCTATTCGGATGCTTCCGATCCACAAACCCCTCTGGCTGAGCCATGTAAACATCCTCAGCCAACTTCCCATTAAGGAAAGCGGTCTTGACATCCATTTGCCAAATCTCATAATCATGAAATGTGGCAATCGCTAGCATTACTCTAATAGATTTTATCTTCGCAACTGGCGAGAAGGTCTCATCATAGTCCACTCCGGGAGTTTGAGTAAAGCTCTTCGCAACCAATCGCGCCTTATATGTGTGTATGTTTCCATCCACGTCGGTCTTCTTCTTGAAGATCCATTTGCACCCAACGGTCTTACGTCCGGGCACATTATCAACCAAATTCCAAACTTGGTTATCATACATGGATTGGATCTTGCTATCCAATGCCTCTTTCCATTTCGCAGACTCCGGGCCTGCCATGGCTTTCTTATAGCTATTAGGTTCATCAAGATTTATTAGTGTACCATCACTAATATACATGTCCCCTTCGGTAGTAATATGAAAACCATAAAACTGGGGTTGAACTCTAACTCTTTTGGAATGTTTATGAGGTAAGGACTCGTTAATCGGTTCAACCAGAGTTTCCTCCTCGGGTTGAGTGCCAGCGGTAGAGGTTCCTTCATCTATCGACTCTTGAATCTCTTCAAGCTTGATTTGCCTCCCACTGTCTCCTTGGCTTATGAGTTCTCGCTCTCGAAAAACCCCTCTTCTCACAACGAAGACAATATTGTCCTTCGGTCTATAGAAGAGATATCCAAAGGATTTCTGCGGGTAGCCGATGAAAATACATCACTCACTACGAGGTTCAAGCTTGTCGTGAGTATCTCGTCTTACGAAAGCCTTGCAACCCCAAACCTTGATATGTGCCAACGAGGGAGCTTTCCCTGTCCATATCTAGTGAGGTGTTTTGGCAACCTTTTTTTTAGGGACTCGGTTAAGGATATGGGCGGCAGTCTCTAAGGCATACCCCCAAAAGAGATTGATAGTGAAGCACGACTCATCATAGATCGAACTATATCCAATAAGGTTCGATTACGCCTTTCTGCCACACCATTCAATTGTGGTGTCCTAGGTGACGTCAATTGTGAAACTATTCCACAGTCCTTGAGATAATCGTGGAATTCAAGACTTAGGTACTCTCCTCCTCGATCGGATTGAAACATCTAGATTTTCCTGCCCAATTGATTCTCCACTTCATTCTTGAACTCTTTGAACTTTTCAAAAGTTTCTGACTTTTGCTTGATTAAATAGATATACCCATATCTACTATAGTCATCGGTAAAATTCACGTAGAAGCGGTTCTCATTCTTCATGGTTGATCTAAACGGTCCACATACATCGGTATGTATTAGGTCCAATAGACCCTCACCCCTTTCACACGTACTTGTGAAGGGTGACCTAGTCATCTTTCCAAGTAAACAAGACTCGCACGTGTCATCTTCCCTAAGGTCAAATGACTCCAACACTCCATCCTTTTGGAGTTGGGTTATGCGCTTCTTGTTGACATGTCCAAGACGACAATGCCACAAGGATGCTCTATCCATACTATTGGAAGAATCTTTGTTTAAAACATCATTTCCTAAGTTATCAACAATCATAATAGTTTCATAAATTCCATTACATGGTATAGCTTCAAAATAAAAGACACCATTTAGATAAGCTAAAATAGAACCATTCTCATTATTAAAAGAAAATCTAAAACCTTGTCTAAACAAACCATGAAATGAAATGAAATGATGTTTCTAGCCATTTCTGGTGAATAGCAACAATTGTTCAAATCTAAACTTAAACCATTCCTAAGCACTAAAGAATACACTCCAATCTTGGTCACAGGCGACGATCTTCTGTTCCCCATGATTAGATTTATTCTTCCAGCCTCCACATCCCTATTTCTTCTTAGTCCCTGCACATTAGAACAAATGTGGTAACCACAACCGGTATCAAGAACCCAAGAAATAGCATGAGACGAATCGTTAGATTTAATTGTGTATATACCTGCGAAAGACGACTTGATCTTTCCTTCCTTGATGGCTTGCAGGTACTCTGGGCAGCTTCTCTTCCAATGTCCTATCTTGTGGCAGTGGTGGCACTCTGCCTCTTTTGGGTTATGGCAGGGTTTAGCAGGATCAACTTTGGTCCTACTAGAAGAGGCACCATCTCGGGCTTTAACCTTACGATAGTTCTTAGATGAAGCCTTCCTCTTCTTTCCCTTTCCTTGTCCAATAGCCAAGACAGGAGCAGCAGGTGGATTGGGAGTTGGTGCAACAGACTTGTCCTTGAAGTTGCTTTCAGCGACCCTCAAGAGACCTTGGAGTTTGCTTAGGGTTTGTTCATGTGATAGGTCATCCTAAATTGATTGTAGCTTGGAGGCAAAGAGTGAAGCACCATGTCGATCGCCAAGTCTTCCCCAAATTCAACATTCAACTTGCGAAGGCGGTCGACATACCTTTGCATCTTTTGCAGGTGCACGGTAAGAGACTCTCCATGACCCATCTTAGCGGAAATCATGTTAGTGAAAATCTCATAACGCTCTTGTCTCGCGTTTTGGTGGTATCTCTCCAATAAGTCTTGATGCATCTCGTACGGGTACATGTCCTCATAGGACTTTTGGAATTCGGAGTTCATGGTGGCTATCATGATGCAATGTACCTTTGTTGCATCGCGATCATGAGTTTCAAAAGCGGTCATTTCAGCCGGAGTAGCGATTTCAGGGTTAATTTTCTCGAGCTTCTCATCGAGGACATACTCCTTATCCTCATAGTGAGCAATGGTGCGAATGTATCTTATCCATTCGCTAAAGTTCGTCCCATCGAAAGTGACCTTTTGACAAAGGCTCATCAATGTGAAAGAACTAGCAGCAGCATTGTTTGCGTTCGACATCTACAAATAGAAAGGACAAAGATAGATTAGAATATGAATCCCTAATTATCACCCAATAAGAAAAATTAGGGCTAGGATCCAACAACAGTATTTACATATTAGAAAAGGGATGCCGTAATCCAACATGCAAATAATATGAAGGTAAGTGAATGAGGATTCACTAATTCTCCACCATAAAAACATAACTTTAAGTCCTAAATGTATTGAGAATTCCTAGGTTCGGAAGAGATTCATTGAAACTATTCAATGGCATGTTTAAATCTCGATATGCCCCTCTTGTTTGTGACTGGGATACCGAGGATCACAAAGCGGGTGTGAATTACCATGCAAATTCACATGGTGCCTTCATTGTAACGATCACCTATTCGATGTTCTGGTAAACCACACACGCTCCATCGAACTATGATAAACAATGAATCAACCTTTGCCACCTTTGCTTAGAACCAATTAGTGTGTCGGTAAACCACACACGCTGCACTAACTTCTTAGCAAGGGTGCAAAGTGTAATTTCATGGGATTGCATCAATTCACTTTCCCTAAAGTAACTAAGATTGGGAAATTTTAAAAAACATGTAGTTACTTTGTATTTCATATTATACTTTTAATGAGAGGATGAGGTTGCCTTATCCTACCCGTTCGGCTAACGACCCTCCACCGATCAAGCAAGCAGTGGGTGTGAGTGTACACCCATTAAGCGCCATTTTATTGGCCGCAACCTTATACCCACCTTATAGATCGGCTTCGTGAATGAGGCCTACTAGCGGTAAGACTAGCATTTTAGTTATACATACATATATATATATATATATATATATATATATATATATATATATATATATATATATATTAATCTTGTAATATAATATTAGTATAGGGTTGTATTTTAAACTTTTAAAAATCTAGGGTTTGAAATTTAAATTGTCTAAATTAAAACTTTTAATCACAAAAACATAAATTTCAAAACTTGAGGACAAGTTTTAAACTTTTAAAACATGGAGGACCAAATAACAAATAATTTTAATTAACAATTAATTCCATAATTATCCATATTTGATTTATTCAAGATTTCTTGCAAGATAATTACCAATTTAATCAAAATAATTAATTAATTGTCATATAAGGAAATTGAATATTTTATTAGTTGATAAATATCTTTAATTAGATCAAGATTATAGTCATATATATCAAAAAATCGGATTAGGATTGATCTAATATGATAAAGGCAAGTTTCCATAAGATAAATACCAAAAAATCCCGAATCTGGCCCTTCCTGACGCTAGGACTCGCTGAGTACCCATTCTGGTCTTGTCGAGTCAGGCCAACTCGCTGAATCCACTATGGGACTCGCCGAGTCCATGACTCAGAAACACAAAAATCGAATTTTGCAAATAAGATTCAAACAAACAAGCAACAATTTAATAGAAACCAATCTAGGCTCTGATACCACTGATGAGTTTTAGCCATAAGAACTTTCCTATGTGCGCATGTAAAACCCTAATGCTTGGATCTAGGCTTTCTAATTAAACATGCTTTGAATCCAAGACTTCTAATAACAAATTAGGTATAAGAACAATACAAAATCAGATCTAGAAGTTTACCTTTGAATCTTTTGTTTGATCTTGTTGTCTTGGAGCTCTAGAGTCACAATTGTCACTCCTCTAATGGCTTACAAACACCAACTAGCAAGGAGGATGATTTGAGAGAGAGAGAGGAGAGGGAAGATTCGGCCAGGGTTTCTTTTCTTTAGAAGAGATGCCGAATCCCCTTGCTCTAGGGGTCTATTTATACTTGTAGGCTCTTAGGGTTTCACCCTTAAACCCTAGTTGGATAATCTTTCCTTAAAGCAATCCAAATCCTTTCCATAGATAAGCCTTGGATGGATTTGCGGCTATCCCAAGCCCTAGAATCGTCCAACCTCAATCCATTAAGGATTTACAGCCCAAAGTACAACTATCAAACAATTGACAGTTTATACCCTCTTATTTAATTAATCTCTTTAAGTCACCAAATTAATACTAATTAATTTATGACTTATATTAATCAAATAACAATATTATTATTCCTTATATTATTCTCATAATATATTAATAATATTTATTCTCTCATAATAAATCATCCTATCAAGTTGCTATGGTGAAGGCAACCCAAAAGGACCATGCACAATCGGGTCAAATACTTGCCTAATATAGTTGCAGCCTTAGACACTATTCCAACATAGATCACGATGGATTTCATTACCAAGCTGCAGCGGTCGGCGAAAGGGTTTGATGTTATATGTGTCATCGTGGATTGATTGACCAAGAGTGCCCATTTCTTGGCTATTCGGGAGAGTTCGTCGACCGAGAAGTTGGCTGACATGTATGTTCGCCAGATCGCCGCTCGCCATGGGGTTCTGGTCTCCATTGTTTCTGACCGAGATGTTAGATTTACCTCTCGTTTCTGGCAGAAGTTGCACAAGGAACTGGGCATGCGGCTGCACTTTAGCACAATATTTCATCTGCAGACTGACGGTCAGAGTGAGTGGGCCATTCAGACCCTCGAGGATATGTTGAGGGCATGCGTCATTGACTTCGGT
This sequence comes from Lactuca serriola, assembly GCF_051521515.1. NCBI lineage: Eukaryota > Viridiplantae > Streptophyta > Magnoliopsida > Asterales > Asteraceae > Lactuca > Lactuca serriola. Next base: position 231,247,378 of record NC_136412.1, read on the forward strand.
GGGAGCTGCGATTCCCACCTGCCACTTGCAGAGTTTTCCTACAACAAGATCTATCATTCTAACATTTACGCCCACCCTTTCGAGCTGTTGTATGGGCGGAGATTTCGCACCTCAGTTTGTTAGGGTGAGGTCGGACACACGGTGATGGGGCAGACGCAGGTAGTCTTGCAGACTGGCGAGAAGATTCACCAGATTAGGCAGCGAGTGCAGACTGCTCAAAGTCGGCAAAAGATTTACGTTGACAGACGCTGATCTGAGTTAGAATTCCAGGTGGGTGATTTGGTACTCCTGAAGGTCTCACCCTAGAAGGGTGTGATCCGCTTCAGGAAGAGGGGAAAATTAGATCCCCGCTACATTGGACCGTTCAGGATTGTTGCCAGGATTAGCAAGGTGGCATACAAACTAGAGCTACCGGAGGAACTTAGTCAGATCCACAACACTTTCCACGTTTCGCAATTGCGAAAGTGCATTATAGATCAGGAGGCAGTGGTGTCGTTGGATGATATTCAGGTCGATGAGGTCCTAAATTACGTTGAGAGGCCTGTGGCCATACTAGATAGGAGGAAGAAGGTTCTACGGAACAAGGAGATACCTTTGGTAAAGGTACAGTAGGAGCATCGGAGGGGATCCAAGTGGACGTGGGAGTCTGAGTCCGAGATGTGGGAGCATTACTCGGATCTATTTGCCGCAGCAGACTTCGAGGACAAAGTCTAAGTCAAGTGGGGGAGAATTGTAACATCCCAAGATTTGGTAGGTATTCCCAAACCCGCTTCTGTAATTACCTTGTCATTTATAGTCCTTGGGGTTCGAAGTGAAGAGACAAGATAAGTTTAAGGGCCAAGTTTGCAAACTTGGGCCAAGAGGGAGTACGTTGCGCGTACATAAGAGTATGCTAAGCGTACTAGGGTCCGCCTTAGTATGCCGGACGTACACTTGTGTACATTGGGCGTACTAACATTGGGCGTACTAATGTCAGGGTGAAACCCTAATATTTAGGGTTTGGGGCCTATATAAGCGACATTATGAGCATCAAAACCTCTTTTACCTCAGGCTCCATAGATTACATTCGTCCTCCCCAAAACCTACCCTTTCCTTTGTGTGTTTAAGCTTATTTGGTGTGTTCTTGAGTGCTTTAAGAGGAAGTTATTGAATCAAAGAGTTGGAGAAGAAGATTAAGCTTGTAGATCTGAAGTTAGCTTGTGCTCAAGAAGCTCCAGTAGGTGTAAAGCTCCAAAATTTATGTATCTATGCATAGATCTCACCATTTTACTTTAATAGAAGCATTTCTTGTCCCAAAAACCAGAAGGTGGTGTATGATGTGATTTGGACGAAAAAGGTTGTCCTTTTAGATGCTTTAGGGGACCTTGAGTGATAAAAATGAGGTCCCATTAGTTGTATGTGTCCCAAGCATGGAGAAATAAGGTCTTAGTGGGAGCATAAATGTTATGCTAGTGGGAGCATAAATGTTATGCTAATAATTATCATGTTAGTGGGGGCATGATTATTATGTTAAATATTGCAAGTTAGCAATGTTAATTATAGAAACCAAAGTTTCAAATTTGCAAAGATGCAGGGTTTGAAAAGTTGTTTTTTCTATAATTAAGGGAGAGAAAATTATACTTCATTCCAATTCTAAAAGCATAGATTTTGAGTTTTTAATCAAATTTAGTAATAATTACATTATTTGTGTTATAAAATTTGATTACGATTACAACATCCCTTTTCATAATCTGAAATATGAGAACATGGCAAATAGAAATAGAAATATTATAGCAAAAGACTGGTCTAGTATCTTGTCTTTATGTGAGAAATCATGAATCGTGTCCTATATGCTTCAGATATAGGATCGATTACATGTGTTGTAATATTCATCTGTTCTAAATTTTTCCAAATGCCTAGGGCATTAAGAGGGAAAAGTACTAGAACTGGATATGAATATAATGACTAAGCAATTTCCGAGGACAATCTAAGGTTTACCAAAGATTGGTTTCTCACGGACAGTTGGAAGTATAGTGTAAATTTTGGAAGGACCATATTGACATATTCTGAAAAGAGGCAACTCTTATTCGGAAGTGATAGTGAAAATAGGAATATGGATATGTTTCCATAAGTGGAAATTATTCTTTAAATCTATGTAAGATTAGAAAACTTAATGCAAGAAGGATGTTCAAAAGAATGTACTTTGAATTTGAGACGTCGTTTCCATGGAATTGCTCTCCACTGGAATACTTTGTAAATGTCTGTTGCCAAGTCTTTGTGACTTTTTTGCGTAGTCATTACAAGAGGATCAATACATATAAGTTTAGAATCTAACAGATTTCAGTAAATGGCAAAGAATCTTGTATTCTTACATTTGCAGTAAAGATTTGGGATTGTGAAATGAGCATCATTGGAATCATGTTCAATTGGTCTATTTCACAAAGTAACGATCACAGACAAACATAGTGTGCATACTTGGAGTATGGCATAACTATTGTTTGGACAAACATAGTATGCATGCTTGGAGCGTGGCATGCCTATTGTTTTAATTCAAGTATTATGTTGATAAATCGAAACATTATACAATGAATAATGTGTAATCAATATGGTGATAAATAAAAGGTGTTTTATTTATATTCATATGTTTTGAGACCATATTGCATTCGATTATTCTTGTGTTTCACTTTGCATGTTTTGTCTTCCCAAATAACTAGGTTATTCAAACTCTCCACAGTCAACCATACTTTGGAAGTAGGTATGAATCAAGACTGTCATGAATTCGGCTTGTAGATGTCTAAAGTGTTTAGACATAGCAAAAGTTGTTGCAACATTCATGAGTACTCTTAGAATGAGATTCGAGTATTGGATTAAACCTATGCTCATTTGACTCACTTCATGGATATTATCACGAGTGATCATGAGACGATAATATCATCTATTCTTCAAACCTGGAGATATGAGTTGTTAACAATGAGTTGGTTGTACATTGATTGTACGAAAACGCATCAGTAACTTGATGTTATAAAACGTGCCTTTGTGTATGATTCAACAAGTAGTTAGTACAAGCATATGATTTGAAGTTTATCCATTCCTTTTACCCTTAGAGGGGTAAAAACCTAGACGATTTAGTGATGACAAACGTAAGTTCTCGGCTGGGCCTGGACTGATTTGATTTGTTCAGTTAGTCGGTCGTCATAAGTCAGAGATCGGGAAAAAACAAATGGACATAGAGAATGATTATCATCCATGTCTTAGTCCATATGATATCTAGAATGGTGGAATATATGATCCCTTATCTAATGGACGTGTCATTGACTAGGTCAGAGTTCGACAACGACTTTTAAGAGCTAGGGTTACTAGTCGGGTTTTGGAGTCATACTTGCAATAACAGTTTTAGACTTATCCAAGTGGGAGACTGTTGGATTAGATGTCTAAGCCTATAACTATTATTGGTATGTACTCGACCTGAGAGTAGCATGGTCCATTTGGGTTACATATCATTAGGACAATTTGTTAGGATGGACTCAAAAGGTTATGTATGATTTATTAATATATTATAAGTTCTAATATATTAATATGAAATCATATGTTTTAATTAGTATTGATCAAGAATTAATTTGGAATTAATTAAGTGATCAAAAGAGACTAATTAAATCTATGGGGACTAATTATGGTAATTAGTTATATTTTTATGTGTTGGGCTTATGATCCATGTTGGACCAAGTTTATGTGTGGATACATAAAGAGTTTGGCCACATGAACCATGGATCATAAACCCATGGGTATGGGTTTGGGTTAACCCATGACCTTTGGAATTCTACATATAAATATGTTACTTCATATCCAAAATCACCATGAATGTATTCTTGGAGGATATGGACGGTTTTAGTGTGTATGAATTCTCTCTCAAGTTTCATCATTTGTCCATGATCTGTTGTGACTTCATTTGAGGCTTCCACACTATTGTGGCTAAGCTCTTAAGGAAAAATACATCAAGGCTTCAAGCTACATAAAAGGTATGTTACTCTAAGTAGTATCTTATATGGTATATGATAATTGCATGCTAGTTATAGGTTTAATGCCTTGGAAACCATTTGCATGTATAATTTGTGAAAACATATATCCAAGGTATTTAGGGCTGTATGTGCACCATAGGATGTTGTAATATAAAAAACCCATCAAAGTACCCCAATAGAGTGTGTAAGCTTGAGAAATCCATCAATGGATTCAAACAAGCATCTTGCAAATGGAATCTTTGTTTCGATGAGAAAGTCAAAGAGTTTGGTTTTTCAAGAAGCGAGGATGAGTCATGTGTATATGCCAAAGCCAGTAGGAGTATAGTTAGCTTTTTGGTGTTGTATGTGGATGGCATACTTCTCATACGAAACGAGACCCCAACCTTGCAGGAGGAGCGGTGACTTGGAAAAGTTCGAAGCAGGAGATCGTAGCTGATTCAATGTGCGTATCAGAGTACATAGGAGTGAGCGAAGCGTTGAAGGAGGCAATATGGCTAAAGAACTTCATCGGAGACCTTGGACTTGTACCTGCCATAAAGGAGCCTATGGAGATTTTCTGCGATAACGAAGGTGCGGTTGCCTTAACAGGAATCGAGGGCTCATGGTTGATCCAGGCATATCGACAGAAAATATTACTTCATTAGACATCGGTTAGAAGAAGGACTCCTCGTAGTGAAGAGGGTATTGTCAGAAGAGAACCCAGAAGATCCCCTTACGAAGGGACTGAGTAGGGTTAAGCACTTGCAGCACGCTAGGAGTATTGCGCTGAAGGGCGATATTAGTTTTAGTGATTAGATAGTTGTTTAGAAACTTGTAATAGATAAAATGTAATTGACATTTGATGATTAAATAAAGGAGTTTTATTTATGAGTAAAGTTACTGTCTTGTGTCAATTGTTTACTATTGTTTCATTTTTTATGTTTTGACTTCCAGAATAATATGATTATTCAAACCATCCACAGTCAATCGTACTTCGGAAGTAGGTATTGAGACAAGACTGTCATGAATTGGCTTGTGGATTGTCTAAGCGTTTAGACATAGAAAATTTTTGTTGCAACGTTCATGAGTGTTCCTGAAATAAGATTTGAGTATTGGATTAAACCCGCGCTCACATGAATCACTTCACGGAATTTATCACGAGTGATTGTGAGACTATAATATTGTATAGTATTTAAACCAAGATATATGAGTTGTTGTTTACGAGTTGGTTGTGCATTGATAATGCATAAACACATCAGTAACTTGATGTTATAAAACGTATTATTGTGTATGATTTAATGAGTAAATAGTACAGACATACAAGTCAATGTTTATCTGTTGCTTTTATCCTAGGAGGATCTAAAGCGATATCTTGGTCCCCTCGATGATTTTGTGTTGACTTATGTGTTGGGCCCGGTCAAGACTGAGTTGATGTATTCAATTAAATTCTATGTCAAACGAATTGGAAGTCAGGAAAAAAACTACTGGAAAATAAGTATGACGATGTTCCATCTATTTGTCTGCATGATATCTTGAGATCGGAGGACTATATGATCCCTTATCTATAGGACGTGTTAGAGTTCGATAGCGGCTTTTGAGAGCTACGATTGCTAATCGGATTTTGAGGATGTACTTGCATTTATAGTTATTAAACTTGTCCAAGTGAGAGACTATTGGATTAGGTATCTAAGCCCATAACTATATTTGGTATGTACTTGACCCGATAGTATCATGGTCCTTTTGTGTTGCCTTCACCAAAGCAACTTGACTGGGTGAATTATGGAGAAAGAGGTTAATTATGATTTATTAATATATTATAGGAATAATATATTAAAAGAAAAATCATATTATTTAATTAATATTGGTCAAGAATTAATTTAGAATTAATTTTATGGTCAAAAGAGATTAATTAAATTAAGGGGACTAGTACTGTAATTATAAGATAGTTACAAAGCTGGGCTTAGGATTCATAAGGAAGGGATGGACGAAATTTATGTGGGAGTCCACATAGAATTAATTTAAGGGGCCTTCTTGAAGGATCCTATGGGCTGCTTAAGGACTAAGCAACTGGATTAGGGTTTTGACTGACACCCTAATTGCTCAGCTATATAAGGGACCCCATGACATCCCAAAATCAGCCACTAGAAACCCTAGAAGGATCTCCAGCCGATTTCGTACCTCTCTCTCTCTCTCTATAATATTCTTACATTGCTATTGGTGTTTGTGATTCATTAGAGGCATCGCATTTGAGGTGCTCATTTCTCAAAGGTTGAAGATCAAGCAAGTTACAATTGAAAGGTAAGATTCTAACTATGTATTAGATATAAATTCCAATTTATGCGTGCTAGTTTAGTGTTATAGCTTTGGATGATTATTATTTCATGTACAATTAGATAAAACCTAGATCCAAAGCTTTAGGGTTGCATGTACACCATAGGATTGATGTAATGCTCAAAACCCATCACTAAGATGGCCTGAAACGACGTTCTTCAGGTGCCGAAATCGGTACGACATTTGTCACCCCATGCCTGCCGGCCTAACTGTAGCTAACAACTGTTAGTCCCGTATAGATCTATACACAAGTGTCATGCTCTCTCTCCAGGAGATTGTGGTTATAATTTCAAGTTTTTTGTTGGTACATTAGATAAGTACTTGAAATGTGTTTCACAAAGCTACATTGACGGTTAAGTGTAGAATAATGAAAAGCCTTTTTGTAATGAATCAATTGTACGTATGTTCCATAAACTATATCTATTATAGTTTATATGTTTATTTTTGTATCATATTCCGAACTTAGTAAAATAGTACATGTTTTACATAAACTATACCTATTATAGTACAACGAGTATGTTCTGTTGAAATGAAAACCTTTGTACTGTTAACAACTTTGTATATGTTTATCCGAAATTCTTAGATAATGATATTTCGTGAATTTTAACATTTTGTACAATTAGTAATAAAATAAATTGCAAAAATATTCTTTTTGTTTAACATGTTTAATATAATTACGATTGAAAAGACATTCGAATAGATGATTCTACCCTAAACCCCACAACCAAACAAGGAACAGAAAATAAATATATTAGTAAAAACAACAATTGAAATCATTTAAAAAAATTTAGATATGAACACAATATTTATTGTGTTTTACTTGTATTCCCCCTTACCCCCCCTCCCCCCCCCCCCCCCCAAAAAAAAAAAAAAAAAAAAAAAAAAACACAATTTGAAAAGTCGTGAAAACGTAGGGGTGTGAACCCACATTGGGTGTGTGTTCTTGTTTGGGTATGATATCAAGAATAGTTCGGATCTCAAGAATAGTTGGGGTCTCAGGAAGGATGGTGGCTAAAAAGAGCAAAATTTGGTTAAAAAAAGATGAAATCGGCAAAATTTAATTTAACTTCAGGCACCATCTTTCCCAATGTTGCAGTTTTTGTTTTTATAGGGTCTTTATATTGACCTTTATTGAATTTTCTTCTTTGTGGATCCGATTGTCCAGGAGTCATATCTCCCTTGCACAAAAATAACTTCAAAAATAAGAATTTTTAATTCCAAATCTTTTAAATTTAGGTTTCTCTATGAGCGAATTCTTCATTTTTTTTATTCTCCTGATTGTTTTAGTACACTATTTTTAAAAGGTAATTATTTTACTTTTCTTTTTTTTATATATCACAGGTGTGTTGGATTTAAAAGCTAACTATTTTACCTTTCTACCTTAGAAATATCTGTGGTGTTTCAAGGTAAAGTAAGGACATTAAAATTATTTTAAATATTCAGGCACGATAGATAAAAATGATTATTACCATTTTTTCAATAGAGAATTTGAGAGTGACGCAAAGTAGTATAAGAAAAAAAAAAGCAAATTAACTATTTTTAAGCGTAATATTTTAACCCAAAGTAACTCTGGTATATAATTTAATGTCTTTTTTAAAATAATACACCTTTATTACCTAATTAGTTATTATTGGTCTCCATTTTATTATAAATAATTTTTTTAAAGCAAACGAAGCATTTTAAAATCAATATTTGGTATCAAATCTATAATCATTGTATCATAGTGTTTGTATATTTACTAAGTTGAAAATCTTAAATATAGGTGAGTGGTTGTCTTCATATTATAGGATTTTTCAGAGAGGTAATGATAAAATTTTTGAAAAATACATTGTTAAAAAATAAAAGTAAAATGTTATAATAAACAAATAAACAGATAAACATTTGCGTTAAATTTATAAATTAAAATTGTTTCATGACTACAAATAAAACTTAAAATAGAGTGAAAAAAAATCAGATTGAATGAGTGATTAAATGCAATTTGCAAGGAAGTGACATATAATTGGATGTATCAATGTTTGAGGATTGTAAAAACGAAAAAAATGATCAATATTGTAACTTTGTTATACTTAAAGGTTTTTATGGTTTAATCCGATGACTGCAAGGAAACTATTCACCGAAATAAATTAATCACCGTCCGGAAACTATTTGTTGTCGCGGCTTTGCGCGGGCACACAACTAGTAGGGATAAAACATGATGGGATGTTTACGTTGGAATGTGTAATATATCACTTTGGGAACTTAAATCAAGTGGTAAAATATCTAGATATTTAGGGAGTTTTCGGCTATAAGGAATTAGATTTTGGTCCTAGCATAACCGAAATCATCTAATATATCTCACACAAGGTAGTTTTCGGTCCTATGGCTTGGTTCTTGGGGTATCTTCGGTCCTATACTTCACATGGGGAGTTGATTTCGGTCCAAGAGATAAGCATGTTAGAGATTTCAGTCTTGGCTTTTCCTATGAAGAGATTTCGGTTTTTGGCTTCCGGAAGTAATTTTTTGTTTTGGTATGGGATTAGATTCCCAAAACCGAAAACCATTTATATACTATGAAATATCATGATTTACTTTAAGTGTTTGACTTTTATTTGAACAAGTTTGACTTACATTGACTTTTATTGACTTGAAATAACGGGTTGTTACACATGTTCAATTATCAGAGTATCAATATCAGTAAGTATAGAAAATAATGTAAAGTGAGTGTTGCATCAATCTCCAAGCCCTTCCCCTTTAGTACTGGAAGTACTTGAAATCGCAATTTAAAATGTAAGCAAAAGCTTAGTGAGTTCCCAAAATACCACATAACATACAATCACAAAATACCACGCAACATACATATGTTTTCCATGAACTAGCCCCATGGTCTTTCCCTTGGAATGCCATGGGTTACCCCCATGGTTTGATATCTAAGTGCCATGGGCTACCCACATGCTCTTCCATGCTACAGGCTACCCCCATGGTCTTTCATACAAGTGCCACGGGCTACCCCTAGGGTCTTCAGAAAAGTAAACTAGTTAATATGATTAATATCAAACTAATCATTCCTCAAATAGTTTCTATTGAGATAGAACTTCGTCAAGTGTTAAAATTACATATTTTTATGTTGATTCACTAATTTTATATGCATGCATTAAACAATAGGTGCCCTCTAAGGACTATGGTCATTCTAAACACATACTCAAAAAGTACCACTACGTTCGACATAGAGTAGAAGATGGAGACATCATTATGAATATGGTGTCATCGGAGAATCATGTTGATCCTTTCATGAAGCCATTATCAAGAGACAAACATGATGAACATGCTAGGAACATTACCATAACTCAAGAATGATATGATGTAATAGTTTAGTTGATTAATTTGAAACATATAACAATATGAATTGTGACCATTTTGATGTTTATTTTCAAGGAGTGAGTAAATGATTTAAGACTGTCATGAGTACTGATTTTTTTCTTCTTTTTGAATCGGAAAATCTACTCTACTTCTAAACTACTCCTTAATTCCACTTATGTCCATGATGGGACTTGAATCCTCAACCTCATGGAGGGAGGGCAACACCAGATACTGTTGAGCTAAAATCTCTTTGGTGAGTATTAGTTGATTGGATTAGAGATTGTGCTAACACTCATAAGTACTTGAAATAGAGACTTAAGTATTGGAACAACTCGTGATTATAGATTACTTCATGGATTTAGTCATGGATAATTCTAAGACGATAATATCTTTTATTCTTCAAACCAAGATACATATTGGGTTATTTTACAAAACGTATTGTGTATTGGTTTAATCACGCTATCTATATCTAGTAGTTGTAAAGGGTATGTCCATGTACAATATGATTAGTAGACAAAAACTATGAAGTCAAGTTTATTTGTTCCTTTTTCATAACTGGAAGGTGATATCTTTGAGGCACTTGATAATTTAGTGTTGACATATGAATTGATTGGCCGATCCCTGACTTAATTGGTGTGTTGGATTTAGAAGCCATATGTGATCATCATCAGTCTATATCGGGAAACAGAATTTTGAACATTAAAATTATTTCTTATCCATGTATCATGTTCAAACATATATCTAGAACAAAGGAATAATTGATCACCTATCTAACGACTAAATTTTGATTCCTGCCAGAGTTTGACAGTTTCAATGCATGACAACTCTATGTAAATTATTAATAAAGTATTAGAATTTAGAAAGTTAATGACGTGGCCAAGTGGTAGATTGTTGGAAATAGTGTCCATGATCATTAACAGTTTGATAATATTTCTAATAATAGCAGGATTCCTTTGGGTTGGCCTCATAAAACAATTAGCAATAAGGAAATGGAGAAACATAAGTTCTTATTTTATAAAGTAATTAATAAATTAATTGGAAATTATTTTGGAATTAATTAAGTAGTTTTAATTATTTAAAGGGAATGAATATTAATTAATTCCTAGAGATTAATTGGAATATTGTATAAGCTCTTGGAAGGGAGCATATGACGGTTTTTATATCCCTAGGATAGGAATAAGGCAACTTTTAAATAAGTTAATGATTATACTAAGAGTTTAAATCCCTTAAGGATTTATTTATTGTCTCTAAATAAACTGATATGGAAAAAACTGTAGCTGCTAGTTCTCTCTTAGAAACCCTGAAATCTCTTTCTTTTTCTCCTCTCTGCAAAAATTATAACTCATATCCTAGGGTTAAATAATTTTCAAAAAACCCCTTCACTATGTTTAATCTTTTGTTAGCTTTTTTTGGAGTTTTGGGTCTGACTACATTAGATGGATTCTATTTTGCATCCTTCATCCATTGCAAAGAGTTGCAGTTACGAGATTATAATTAAAGCAACAAGAGGTTAGTATTTTATCCTTCTCCAGTGTAATTTTAAATTAGGTTCCTATAACTAGAAAAACCTAGATCCTATTGCGCATGTATACATATGTTTTATGTTTTGTTTTTCGTTGCCTTGACCGTGTGTATAGATGCATAGAAAACCCAAAAAAGTCACCTACTACTCATCATCCCATCTAAATGTAGCCCTCTTTTTGGACACTGATTCAAGTAAGTCGTAAGCTTGGAGAAATCCTAGATGAATATCTGATAATACCTAACCAAACAAAGAAAATTCCAAAGCTTAGAGGGAGTGTTTGGGACCTCCCACTGTATTAGTTGGATCGACTAAAATACCATTCTGATTGACGATATATCCCAGGAACTGAGCCTCTCGCAACCAGAAATTACTCTTGGAGAACTTGACATAGAGTTTCTCCTTCCTTAGAACCTTTAACACCTCCCACAGTTGATCCTCATGTTGCTCTTTTATCTTCGAGAAGACTAAAATCTAATCAATAAACACAATTACTGATCGATCATTCATGAGTCTACATACACGATTTTGTTATATCCATGAATGTGGATGGTGCATTACTGAGCCAAAATGATATCACTATGAACTCATAGTGGCCATATCTCGACCTGAAGGTTGCCTTTAGTATATCTTTTCTCTCACTCATATCTGTTGATAACTCAAATAAAGATCAATCTTAGAGACCCAGATGCTACCTGTAATTGGCTAGATAAGTTGTTAATCCTCGGTAATGAGTCATGCTTGTTCACCGTGAGCTTGTTAAGCTCTCTCTAATAAAAGTACATCCTATGCAACCCATCATTCTTCTTAATGAATAAAATCATCTCTCCCCCACGGAGAACTGCTTGGCTAAATAAACTCCTTATAAAAAAAACTCCTAAATTTAATTGGACAACTCTCGCATCTCTAGAATCGCCAATTGATATTGTTTGTTGTATATCTGAATCACACCTAGAATCAGATCAATCCTTAAGTCAACTTGTCGCTTAGGAGGAACAACCGACAAATCCTTGATAAACACATCTAGAAACTCATGAACCATTGGTTCCTAGATGATAGTCCTCTTCTTCTCCTCTTGGGTGTTGATCACATAGGTCAAAAATCTGCTGAATCCCTGCTAAAAATACATCCTAGCTCTCGCAGCTAAATTAAAAGTCACACTGCGCCTTGCACGCTTACTCTGGATAGTCATCTCTCCCCCACTTAGGGTTCAAACTATCAACTACAGTCGGTCGCAAACAATTAGACCCCCAAACCGGCTCAATAAATCCATAGCTACCACAATGACAATCTCTCCCATTGGGATGGGGATGGGATCTATTAAAAACCTTCCTAAAAAAAATATCTAATGTGCAATCTCTATAGACTCGCAATGTTGAAATCGTCCTATCATCAATTACTTCGACCTCAAATAGGTGGGCTAATGCTCATAGAGCAATATTAAAACCCTCGCTAAAATCAAGCGATACGAAAGAATGGTTCACCCCAGAGTTAAATAAACCTACAACATGTACATAGTTGACTACAAACATACCTAACAATATACATAACAATGAGGACATAAATAAATAAAAATATGAAATATAAATGGATACATACTAGTAACCATATCTAAAGTTGCTCTTGCCTACTCTGTTATGAGGTGGAAAGCTTTGCCCTTAGCCCCCAAGGCCTTTAATATCCCTTTACTTCCATCAGTGATTCTCAATGGAGCATGTGCTAGAGCCTACCCCACTCCTCTCTCCAATCTAGGACAATTATCCTTAATATGGTCAACCTAATCACGATGATAACAAACCTTGGCCTCATGGTTACAATCCTTTTTGTAAAAGCCCTCCTACCCACACTTGTAGCATACAACCATATGACACGAAACCTCACATGCCTTCATACACTTACCATATCAATCATGGCCTCTCTATCCGTAGCCTTAAATTTCTTGGTTGTTGCCGATGGTGCCTGAGTCGACACTAGTTTCCTCTTTTTTTTAATGTGTCTCCAGCTTCATCTCTCTTGATACGGCTGCAACCACCATGGCCCTAAGTGTCTGACACTTAGAAGTAAGCATGAACTCATGAATTTTTATCCTCAACATGTCAAAAATACCGAAATAACTTCATATTCTCAATACCATCGTACCTTATACAACTATCCTCAGAGCCCTTGTGTGACTCTTCCTGACCTATGTAGGTATTGTGACAACCAAAGATTCCTATCTTGAAAAGTCAATCAAATGAATCAAAAGTCAGGCTTGTTTCTGTTACCTTTTACTACGTTAAGGATTATTTTATGATTTTCTAAGCCTTGTACACTTAAGGGTTGGGTGTTTGGAAGTAATAGCTTGAGATCAGTGGACTTCATCTGAGCCAGGAACCCCTTCAAGAGTGGTTCACGTCCGCAAACTATGTTCATGGCCGTGAACCCATCCTTGGCCGTGAACTCCATACTACATATAAAAGTTTGACTCATTTTCTCATCATATCTTCATCTTCTAGCCGTGAACATCAAGTTTTCTCTCAACTATCATCAACCAAAAGCTCTCTTTTCTCTTCTAAATCGTAAGTAACTCATCCATTTTTTGTTGTTTATGAGAAGCTCCTTGCCTCCCATCTTGATTCATCATCTTTTCATCAAAGATCTTCAAGAGTTCTGGCTGTGAACCCTTCTTCTTGGCCGTGAACCCTTCAAATCTTCATCATTGGGTCGTGAACACATCAAGTGCTCTTAGGTCGTGATCAACTCAAGGGTCGTGAACCCTTAACTCTTGGCAGTGATCATCTATCAGCCTCCCATTTTCGGTTCTAATACTTCAATGTACGTGTTCCCTACTTCCTAAGGCTATTTCCTTTACACTTTAGGTGTTATAAACACTAATTGTATACCTATATATGTTAGTATATGCTAAATAGGATCCGTTTGTGCTTGGGACTTCACTAGTGATACCAAGCATCTTATATCGATCTTTCATCCAACTCACTCACACCAGGTGAGTTCATACCCCTACAATTACACTTTTAAATGCTTTTAAATGCTTTTAGGGGGAGAATAAAAGTAGAAAACAATACAAATGTGTTAACCATTTACATGTGAAAACAGCAAACAAAAGGATTTCTTATACTCAAAAACTTGTTAAAACTCTTTTAAACTCTTTTAAACTTCTTTTATATCAAAATCATATTCGTCTATCTATTTACGTATAAGTATGCTTTAATGGACTTAGGACTATTGCTAGATACCTTGACTCCTGTTCCTTGTTTGGTTGTGGTCTTAGGGTAGGATTAGTACTTGTCCGACTATCAGCTAAATCATAGTTATACTTATTAATTACATATATGAATATTAAACTCATTTTTAAGGAACATACTTAACTTAGTTGCTTATGGTGAGTAATTGAGACTTTTCTACAAATCAGTAACAGTTCAGCCAAACATACTAGTAAACTATAATAGGTATAGTTTAAAGGATCACTACTTACTATTTCTAGAACAGTGAAACATACATGAGTCAGTTCATACATACTATTGCTATACATTACATACATACTATAACAAGAACAGAAAGGAACATACATACTATATCAAGAAAAAAACAACTAAAATGTGAAACACTATTTCATGGCATAACAATATACTGGTCATGTCACGTTTTGTAACCAGAGTCTCCTGGAGGGAGAGCATGAGTTTGTGTAAGATCTATACAGGATTTACCATCCTACACCTTGCTGCTAGCTATAGTGGGACCTACAGTGCTACGGGTGACAAATGTCATACCATTTCGGCGTCTGAAGAATGTCGTGTTTCATACTATTCAATCAAGCATGGTTATAACCTAATCACATTTTTACCTTAATTAACAATTTTGTTTTAAGGTAGTTAGTGCTTCAGTAGTTATCTTATACAACACTACTGTATATCTTCAGTTTCCATTACATTCATATTGTGATATTTTCACATTGAGAAATGCAAAGTATTTTTCTAGTAAAGATAGTCATAAACTTGGAAAAACATACATTTTTTACGAGAGAACAAACATACAAAACAGTTGAGTCTTGGTAGAAGACTACTTTTCATTTTAGTAGAAAATATAGGATTTTCTAGGAAGTATACAAACATTTACATCAAAACACTTACAAACATTTTCATGAAACAGATGCAAACTTTTGACACTAAAATACTTATGAACTCACCAACTTAAATGTTGATACTCTCTTTCAAAATAACTTGTATTCTCAAGTCACTAGTAGATAGGTATACTAGACCAGGTTTTGAGAAGACGGAGCATGTTCAAGACTCGTCTTTTATTTTGATATTATTTTTTGTGTCTTACAACTATACACATAACACATATGTATAAACTATATTATTAATGCAATGGATGTTGTTGCTTGTTTTACTATTGTGCATTGTTATGATACTATACATGATGTCCTCCGCTCCTGTACGTTTCTACCGTTCTGGTTTGGGGGTGTGACAGGTAACATGTCTTCTATACATATTCGTACGTGTTCCAATAATTACCTAAAGTTCCTAAGTCACCCCTTACAACCCTAGTAATAATTTTATCATACAGGTACGTGTCTACACGTGTGCATACCACAAATTTTTCTAGACTCTTTCGTGGATTTCTCCCCCACTCATTCCCACTTCGGATGAAATGTTTAATAATATCGACAAGTCGTCTCGTGAAAGTGAACTTGTATGTAACTAAGAATTAGATAGACAATCAAATAAACGATCTTAACCTAAAGCCATAACCAAAAAAGGAATAAGCAATAAGGCTAAATCGAAAATTCTAAGGTAGTCTGATACTAACTGCATACAACCCTAAAGCATTCATGTAATAACTTGCTAATATCATCATAAATTCCAAGTAGCACATAACGACAACACATAAGCCTAATAAAGTTATCTATCTTAAGGAACCAATATAACATGAAATTCCTGAGCATGTCCTGAGCCTACATTCTATCATTCATTACTATCAATCTCATAAACAAAACAAATAAATATGGATATATTAGGAATCACTTTCCTTTTTTGAGTTCCGACTGACTATACACATCATATATTTTCCTTTTATAAAATTCCTTTTTCAAAAAGTTTTGTAAAAGTTGTTTAAGCCTGGACACCCACTTGCGTTATTCTAAATCACTCAAACCATTTCTCATAAAGGATAAGAATTGCCAAAACCAAAAACATGAAATCTCTTGATGTGTATACAGTCAATCTGAGGCCTCCACTTTGTTAGAAGAACAACAGAAAATACATTTAACTTCAAAACGTTAGCACAAAGCTTAGTAATTTCCCTAATATACCACATATACCATTGTAAAAACTATGCATATAATTGCAGACATCATGACCAGTTTATGATAACTACTCATGACCACTTTCATGACAGCTATCCATGACCACTATCGGGACATAGGCTCGCAAAAACTTTCGTAATTTCGATTCACGACCACTTTTGTCAACCTCAACCCTCGGTCTATAGGCTCATTGATGGAGCCATTCCGCCATTATCCCATACAAAAGCATATTTATACATCATATACCTATCAATTAGTCAAGTTAGACTTCACTTGTCTAGCTACTCATAAAATCATATGATAACATTATGCATACATCCTACACACAATGGATCCAATAATTAAACATATAGTACAGTAAGAAAACTCACCTGAACTAAAAAATGTAAATCACACACTTGGATCTTCGAATGAACTAGCTACACGAACCACCTAAATCATCATTAGGTACAAATCAATGACCAAAACAAATTGGAAGTCAACCCTTAGCCAAAAACCCTTAATCCACCAAAGTTTGACCTAAAGTCAAACTTGTCAAAAAGTTAATATTTAATTATTGAAAGTCAACAATCAACACCTCAACGTATCATGACTTGGTCACGTCGCGATCGCTAGGAGATAAAATATTCATGATTCCAATTCAAATCTCGTATCTGCCCTTCCTTGGTCGCATCATTCATTTCAATGCATAATTTGTTTTCTTATTAAACACTCAGTCACTTAAGACCAAGGCTTATAATTTCCATAGTCCCTCAAAATATGACCTTAATGGATAATGTTTTCATCTTTATCCATTTGTATGCCTCAAACACAACCAAGACTAAACATATGTCTAAAATTAGTCCAAAATTCTATAATCTTCATCCATGGTTCAAATCGAAATATAAACATGCGTTCAAAATACCATAATAGGTCCAGAAGATCAACCAAAACTACCTTTGGACCTAGAGTTCTTCAATCTCCATTGGAATCATGACAAAAAGGGACCAAACACGCTTAAAACATAGATATAGCATGTAGACACCTTAAATATTGGAACTTGAAGAGTTATAGAGCTTGATAAGGTTACTAAAAGGTATAAATCTATGAATTTTCCTTCACTTGATGCAAAATAGCAATCAACTTCTTCAAAATCCCACTCTAAGACACCTACATCCAAGAAAGCAAGGTATGTATATTAGGGTTTCTCTCTAGGTGATGGAGGCTGATGAAAAGAGTAAAACCTAAATGTTAACTCCTTTAAATAAGGCCAAAATCTCAAAACTAGGGTTTTTGTGCAAACAGAGGCATCGTGTCGCAACCATCACTTAATTTGTGTCACGCCTAAGGGTTTAGCTTCGTGTCATCACCAAAGCTTAGTTGTGTCACGATGTTGCTCCATATAGAAACCATTCTTTCTTAATTACTTGAAATTAATTAAATTGATATAAAGCATACACGGAAAATAGGCGTTACAAAATCGAATTCAAGAGTGGGTTCAATCATGACGGTCGCTTCTTGGAAATACCATCCCCAAAATGGAAGCATTAGTCGACTTTTTATGATTTAAATGTTTCGGGCAACACCATAATGGTGAAAGTGAAGGTAAAGAGAAAAATATAAAAAGAAGTAGATCTAAGGGGATTAGGAGATTAGACCAACATCTGATTTATCAGTTTTCTATAATAATAATAATAATAATAATAATAATAATAAGAAGAAGAAGAAAAATACCAAAAACGGAAAAAATAGTATTTTTAAAAGTGGTTGCGATCAAAAACACAACAAAACCACACAATAACCACTATTCGAGTTAAAAAAAAAAAAGAGTGAGCGACTACCTCACAGATTATCCCAAACCATAGGGACCATTGGTGTAATTTACTCATTATAAATAAACAACTTAAAAAATAGTGTGTCCACCCGGTAGCGGTTTTCCAATTTTTTTCTAGGTTATGAGGGGGAAGATCGCCTATGGCAATATGCTAAACCTTATAACCACCCCTTTGCAACTGCATCACACGCTCTATGCATGGCCATTGAAACAATGGCAACACATGTATTCAAACTCGGGTAGATGAGATTCCATCCACATCATTATTAGTGGATAAAATAATTTCGTATCGATTGTCATGAAATTTTTATTTCGTAGGATAAAATAATCAAGTACTGTACGATCAGCAACAGAGTTATTGTTAAACTAAACATTTATTTATTTAAAAGACAACTTCCTCAAAACTTGCAATAACTTTTGTACTTGCAAACATTGTTGAATGGAGTTATAGAATGTTAAATTTGTTTGTTAGTATAGTGTGGGAGACATCTCCATGATTTTATATTAAAAGCATGGTTACGCAAAAGTCACAAGGTTATTTAATTAATTATATGCTTATTTTAAATTATGCTTTTTTAGGAATCTTTTTGATAAAGAGAAATTAAACTTTGATAAAAATCTCATTTACTTATTTTTGAAAGGAAAAGAATGGATTGACCACTAAGGTCTAAGTTTATGTCGGTATGCGATTAATAAATTAGTTACTTGTAAATGTAAATCATGTGAACCGCATCAAACTTTACGTATTAATGGTATGCAGAGGATAAACATGAATTCAGAAGAAAATAACTTACATTGGTATTTGTTGGCATGAATTAAGAGGTGAAGCTAATCGTAGGACATTTTCGATATTTAGATTCTTATTGATATATATTTTTACATTACGGGTTTTTATCAATTTTTATTTATCAAAAATTTCTTGTTACATGTTATCTCTAATACTTAATTTGTTTAGAAGGTTCTTTTAGAAATTAATTAATTTATGTTTATTTTTCCATATTATATAGACTTACTTCCAGGATTAGT
This sequence comes from Lactuca serriola, assembly GCF_051521515.1. Taxonomy (NCBI): domain Eukaryota; kingdom Viridiplantae; phylum Streptophyta; class Magnoliopsida; order Asterales; family Asteraceae; genus Lactuca; species Lactuca serriola. The sequence goes on from NC_136412.1 coordinate 231,266,688, forward strand.
TCTCTAAGGATTTGACGAGCAGGAAAAAGACTCTTGAACCCTAACGTTTACAGAACGAAATATGTCATCTTAGCTTATATTGATTACAAAAGATGAGAATGCACGCATCTTTAACATTGCTACCACTCAATATGAAATCAAACAAGGTGTATTAAAGATGTGACAAGACACTTAAGAGTGCAATGAGACAACGACAAAAATAGCTATCCATTCGCATTAAAAGTTATTGATGAAAAAAAATGATCCAATGAAACTGAATTACCGAATCATAAGAGATGAAATGAAGTTGCACATTTCATTGAATCTTGGAGGTGATTTACTTCTAGATGGGTTTTTTTTTTTTTTTTTTCCATCAAAATTGGATCCCCTTTTTTCCTCTCAATTAAATTTAGTTTCTGAAAAAATGTACATGAAACCACTAACTCATAAAACCATCATTTTCACAGCACAAACTTCACTTTCTTTATTCGTTGTTCTTATTTCATTAATTCAGTAAGGTGTTGTCACAAGAAATGAAACCAAAAAAATAAAGATAACCCACATAAGACTGAAGCAAGAAACTAAAAGATCGTTACAAAAACCTTCATCAAGTATAGGGCATTGGGAATTGAATCGAATTTACATAAGGTTTCAATTCGGCATCAATTTCTATAGAACTTTCCCAAGAATTAAACCAAAATCCTAGACTGAGTATATGATGATACAACAAAACCCCAAAATGAAAACCAAAAATAACACATACTCAGTAATAGTCTAACAAAATCCGGCATAACAATCCCAGAATCATAAAAAGTAGACGCTAAAAGTATTAAAAAGTAAAAAATTGAAAGAAACTTTACCTATGGAATACGAATAAAATCGAATTTGATCAAATGGTTGTTACCGAAACCTTAATTCTAATTCTTATTGGGTCAACAAGCTATTTAAGTCAGTAAGTGTATCTTACATATTTATAAAGTTTGCATTTTCCCTTGATTGTCATGCATTTGAAACCCTCCACAATAATTGGCTAAAACCTTATGCATTTGAAACCCTCAAACCTTTTCACCTTCTTAATAATTAATCACACATAATCAATGGTAATTCATATGAGATAATAGTTTGCTAAAACCTCATGTATTTGTATGGTATTAGAACAGGTTTGAGTTTTTGTGTTTTAGACTTTAGTAAATGGGTAATCCGTTTGATACGTTGGATTTGAAGCTATCTTATTCGAATTACCCAAAACAAGAGATAAATTAATAATATATGCCCATGCATGTTTTGTACAAGCCCCAATCAAAATACAATATATCATGATCATACAATTAACTATCTTTTATTCCATTTTTGGCTTTATAACAAAAGTTTGTTTACGTGGCGAAGAAAGAAAACTTAAAAATGAATATTTAGGTTGAATGTTTATATAAGATTTGTTTTAAATATATAATATAGATATAAATACACAAATATGTGTCAAATACAACCCATCACAAATTTAATGTTATAAACTACAATATAACTCAAAGTGGTTTTCCAAATATAATGTTTATACTATAATATAATATATTAGAAGAATATTATATAGTAGACGAATCCCACATGTTGTGCAGAAATTTAGTTGCATAGATAATATATTATAATTATATTTCATTACAAATATGTTATGGTCATTTGGTTATTACATTGTTGTATTAGACACTATAGTCTCATATATTTTGAATGACTCTTACAAAAATGATGTCTGTAATTTGAATATAACGTAATATCTTATGATGTTTATTGAATAATATTATCTTCGATTTAACACTTTTAATTGGAATCAACTTTATTATAGTTAAAAATTTTGGCTCCGTTTTTTCTTTTCATTAGTTCTAGAATATGATTTTTTATATTAACTTAAAATATGTCACTATCTTAAAATAGATTGAGAATGCGATTTTTTATATTTATTTAAAATACGACACCATTTTCTATTCAATAGTAAAACTAACAAGTCGTTAAATATGCATTTTTATGAAATTCAACATAAATAAACGACCATAAATGAGAATTCATATCTAATCAATCATCAACTAATTACATTAGATACTAATGTGTACATAAAAATTACATTTAAAATTTTAAACTAACAGAAAAAAATTTACATTATTTATTATGATAAAAAGTTTGTAAATCAAAAAATATACATGCTATTTAATCGCATACAAGTTTTATGTATGACTTATTCACAATACATTAAACCATATATAACCATATTAAACTACATAATTATCCCACTGTGCAACGCGCGGCATTCTTCTAGTAATATATATAAAAAATGTCCCCTAAAATAATTAGCCATGTGCAAAGTTACAGGTTGCCTCTCAAATCCGGCCATGCTTACTTTATAATTTTGATTTTATAGTCTTTTCATAATCTAACATAGTTGAAATAAAAGAATGAAATAATGTATTATAATAATAATATGTTTTAATCATTGGTATTTGTATGTATCATTTTCTATCACAAAATTTTCATACTAAATATTTCTATAAAATATATTAATATTTATTTTTTATGTTTAATTAAATATATTAAATAATGACGTTAATAAAAATTTAAATAGTATACAAATAAATATTGCAAAATATACAAACCAAATAGACAATACCTATAAAAATTATAATATTGAAATTTATTAAAAATATCTCTAATATTAGTTTTTTTTTTCTAAATGGTTATATATCAGTAATTAACCCTAAATTTTTTTTTTACCATTAGAACGATTTGTTTCTTATATCAATAATACAAAACAATTTATTTTATTCTATGTCTTTTTTTAGTTTCATGTTTTGTCCAATTTTAATCACTAATGTTTTATTTTACTATCCTTATTATAAGAGTCATACTTAGATAACGTTTGATAGATAATGATTGATCGGATCTGACTGAATTAACTTTTAACTGAAACTTGTTGTTTGATTTTGTATCTGTCTGATTGTGCAAAATGACTATATTATCATCAAACAACATTTTTATAATAATTCCTTTATGATTTATCATTTAATTTATAAAATCACATTTATTATAAAAACATTTAACCTGAAGTAACATTTCTCACCGACATCACCACCTTCATAAAAAACAATTTGCACAAGGTAATGCTTTAAGTTTGCAACATTTAATAATTTTAAGTTTGCAACATCTAATAACTTGAATAATACAAAACTAGATTAATATTTACTCTAAATAAGTCAAAGTTAACAACACAGAGTGAGATTATTAGTTATTACTGATACGAGAACATTGCATAAATCTTTTATATTTGATAAAGGAAGCTCACAATCCTCCGTAATAGCAGTTGCAGCTTCTATATATGTTTTCCCTATAATCTTATGAGCTTCTCTACTATCCTATTTCATTTTATACTTAAACAAATAAACTTTTAAAGCTTCACACAATGTTATATGTTGATATAGAGCTATAACTTCCCTTAACATGTATTCACCTGAAAGAAAAAAAGAAGCAAACAAACCAGTAACTTTCATATAAGCCTACAAGTGTTCCATCCAAGCGAAGGATCACACATGAAACCAGTTTCCTTAGGGAATTCATAATCTAGTTTGTTGTTAGAATCAAAATTCTTCCACTCTTCCAACATATTTTAGGCTTGCATTTACATACTTATCCAATACCAATAAACTTGTTTAGATTTGTGTGAAAAATTAAGCAAGCTATAAGGAAAATGAAAGCATAAAAGGGAATTAATCAGTTTTGATTCAAACAATGTATTAAAAGTTATACAAGATCATTATATAGAAACTAGTTCTTTAGAATCAAATATTTGAGTCCATGTATAAAGTGTAAGATCAGTGCCATTTTCACCCATAATCCTCTTCCTTTCTTCACCACCACCATAATATTTCTCACCACCATCTCCACCTTCGGAAATAGAAAATAAGAAAGAAAAAATGTTATCAGAGGAAGACGATTTTTGTGACTGAGTTGGTGGAAAGGTGGTTAGAGGTGATGTGTTCGGAGACTTTTGAGTCACAGGTTACGTGATATGTGGAATCGATCTGCGTTTTAGTGTTTCAGTGGAGGAAACGGTTAAGGCGTATTAGGATTCTCTATTTTTGCCTTAGTTTGTCTTGATCCTTCAATATTACATAGGACCCAATCATTAAAGATCCATGGACAGAGTCCACCATTTTTAAAAGGGATATCAAACATATGTATTGGATATTTTAGACACAGTCAACATTTGGACCCAATTAGAATCCACGTTACCCTCTGCACACTTGGTCCCTATCTTTTGTTTTGCACTCGGACCATCCTTACCTTTTCTTTTTATTACCTGCCTGGTCCCTGTGTCCGTTAGTCATCAATTCCAAACGTTAAGCCCCCTACGTGCTACGCACTTGAGGGGTATTTTTGTCATTTTATACATGACGCCTAAATACAATGCCAATCGTTTCTTCATTCCGTTCATTTTACGATCATCTCCCTCTCACCCTCTCTCTCACTTAATCTCTAACTCTTCAAAATCGAGTAGAAACCCCAACTCCTTAAAATTTTGCAGGAATCATCAAAGCAATAATGGTGGGTTGGAGGATTAGAGCAAACATGGAAGAAATAGACGTTGAAAAACATTACGGTAACCCCTTATTTTTAAAAGTTAAATTTATCACCTACAAATTTCAAGCTAATAATTTGAAGATTTCTCTTTTACAGCTGGTCATCCAGCTATCTTCTCCATCAAATTATTCTATGGTGGAGAGTTTACGAAGTTTCTTGGAAGGAGGTACGTGAAGGTTAAAGAAAGATACATTGATATGTTGGACATTGATGAGTTTTGTGTGCACGATATTGATGAGATGATGGAGTCCTTAGGCTGTGTTTAGGAGGGTAAGTTGCTTTATTACCAATTCAAAAGACCCTATTCAGATTTGGACTTTGGGTTGTTTGCATTGGCTAGTAACAGTCACATTAACCATTTGGGTTTATACGTGAGCAAAAATAAACTGATTGACGTTTATGTTGAACATGGTAGAACAATGTTGCATACATATACAATGTCATCTACCCCTAATAAAGTTAGGATAGAAGAAATTGTTGATCAACCTTCGTGTAGTAGAAGGCTACTTTTGGAATGGAAGGAAACTGAAACAGGGGATTGTATTGGATCAAGCAAACCAGATGTTGTGACAAAAAAAAGAAACTAAAAGTGACCAAATTGATGCCCACTGTGAATTTGATGAAATTCTAAATAATGAACCTGGAGGGATTACTCATGAAAGTGACAATAGAGATGATGCTAATGATAGTGATGATAGTGAGTTCATAGTAGACTTAGATGTAACGCCCGCGTTTCCAGGCTAGGCATTTTCGTTGATGTAATAGTCTAGGTTAACCTTTGTAACCCGTTTTGAAATAATAGAAGTATATTATTTGAGTATTATGTGTTTTCTGCTTAATTGCTTAATTATGTGATTTGATTAATTAAAAATAAAATGAGCGTCAAAATTTAAGTGTAAAATAAACTTGATATCTTTGGATAATGTTGTAGTAGTTGAAACGAGGTTTCCGAATATATAAAGAACGCCCAAATCTGACTTCGTATGAGAAAGTTATGATTTTCTGAAGTTTCGACTTAGCAGTATGCAGCCCGAAATACTCACTTTGAGATCGAGCGGTTTTTAGTCAAATCAATCTAAACGAGAATCGAAGATCTCACTGTTGGTATCGAAGCGATGAAAAGTTAGGTGGGAACGGACGTCAAACGAAGAAGTTATAAATTTATAACAAAGTTTTTCTGTCCCTGCCTACTAAAAATAATTAATAAAAAATAAAGTCAAAATTAGCCGACGGAGTCTAAATGAAAGTTGTAGAGCATAGTCTCACCTACGCATGGATATAAAGAACGTCGAAAACGGAGTTCGTATGAAGAAGATATGAATTTTCAAATTTTATTAAATAATTAATATTTAAATTTAATTATAAAACCCGGTATTATCTAAAGGGGAGTCATCGGACTCATCCGAAGTACGCCTAGCATACTGCTGTACGCCCAGCGTACAGCGAAGTGTGACGTCCCTCACACTCGAGTTCTTCGGATGACGCATGGCATGACAATTCGGACGCGTACTGCTGTACGCCCAGCGTACTTCGAGGCTCCAGCCTCCTATAAATAGGATGTGAGGGCAGCCGGCTAATTTGCTCTTTTTCTCTCTTCTCTCTCCCGTTTTGCATCGTTTTGCGTGCCAGAAGTATCCCAAAGCCCCGGTATCATTCCCGAGCCCCGAAGCAAGTCCCGAGGTCCCGAAGATCCTGAGAAGTGCGATTCCCGAGCCGAAGCTCTGCCCGCGAGAAGTCCGGTTTTTTGTGAAGATCTTCCAGATCTGCTGAAGAATACTACTTCTATAAGCCGTAGTGCTGTCCGATCATCTTCTGATCAAGTGAGTGTGTGGTTACTTTCTTCTAACGCATAATTATAAAGTATTTTATACGAAACACGTGTTATGTGTATATTTTGTGTTATATGTGTGAATGTATATTCACCCTCTTCTATCTCATAGATCTGATTTGTTTTCTATGAAATACGTGGTATGTGTGTGTGCCTCATCTGTTATGTGGAATATGTATTGATTAAAGCATGCTGTACAGTTTTTTTAAACTATGTATAAAAATGTATATTCTTATCTACTAATATGTTGGGTAGATAGTTGGTGTGTAATAAACAGATGAGAGGCCTCGTTGTTGTTTTGATTCAGTCATCTAGCAGAGTTTAGATGACGACCACAGACTTTTCTAGACAGTCATGTGGAACACTAGCAGGCTCGCCACCTGTAGGTGTTAATGAACTTGGGTGTTCATTCGCTGTACTCCATCCCCCTCATGGTTGCCTTTTTTTGACTTATATTGCCGAGGAACCCCCGAAGCATGTGTTGTCGCCCCGATGAAATATTCTTAGACTAGGTCCCTTATGTCGGTTGTCTTAGGGATGTAAAGTGAGAATAACGGGAATGGGTAATTGGGTTATTGTTGGTTGGTGGAATTAAATATAATTATTTATTGTGGGTTGAAAACCCTATATGCTCACCAGGCTCCCAAGCCTGACCCACTCAGTTTTATTTGTATTACAGGAAGTGGCGCAAGGGCATAAGATGGATGAACCATCAAGTTGTTTTGTTTACAAGTCTGTATATGTATATATTTGTTGAATGACTTGTAATGTTATCGTTTATGCTTTATGGTCTGTATCGGAACATGACATCCCGAGTTTTGATTATATAATGAAAATACATTTCTTTTATGAAATTCTTTTTTAAACATTGTTTTATCACGTTTTGTTTTTGGGAACAAATTCCGCAACTCTTTCAAATCAAAAGGATTTACTCTGAAATTATTTTAAAAGCATAAATGAAAAATCGGTCTTTTCTGGCCGAGATTTTGGGGATGTCACATTAGATAACCTCCTAGATGAACCTGAGATAGACATGAATGAGTTTTTGTTACATATTGCTGAAGATATAAAATGGGTGGGTGATCTTGGAGGGTCAAATGTCAAGGAAACAGAAACAAGGGAAATTAAGGATATTGAGTTTATAAACAATGAGGTATTCTTATATGAGTCATCATCTGATGAAGGTGGGAGCAACATGAGAAAAAACTCAATTAAGGCAATCCGAAGGGCAATCAAAAACAGTAAAGCAAGAGTTAGTGATCCATTCTTTGTATACCAAAAATTCACCTTATTTGAAGAATTGAAAGATGCTATAAGAAAACATGTTGTAGAGAAAAGGAGGGAACTAGACTTCATAAAAAATGACAAAAATAGAGTGAGAGCTATTTGCAAAGGTACTATCCCAGACCTTGGTCTACTTGATTCATGTGGGCCCAGTCAAAGCAATAAAAAAAGTGAAGAAAATAAGTGTACATGGGTACTTTATGCTTGCAAGTGGGAACAAGATGTTGACTGGGAGATCAGGACCTATGAAAAAGAGCACAGATGTCTACAAACAAGATTTGTGAAAGCATGCACCTACAAGTTCTTGGCAAAGAAATAGTGCAACAGATTGAAAGCAACCTTACAGTCCCTATACGAGCTTTACAAGAACAACTTCAACGTGAATACCAAGTAGATATTTCGAAGATGAAGGTATTTGGGGCTAAAACAAATGCATTGAATCAAGTAAGGGGAAATTATGAAGGTCAATATACTACACTAATAGACTATGTTTAAGAACTTCGCACTCGAAACCCAGGGACAACAGTTAAGATATATGTAGAAAGTGAGCCAAACCTAGCTTCTGAGTCTAGAACTTTTAAACAGATCTACATCTATCTAGGGCCATTGAAGAAAGGTTTTCTAGCTGGTAAAGGAGATTATCTTGGTTTGGATGGGACTTTTATGAAAGGGCCTTATCGTGGAATGATACTCACAACAGTGGCAAGATGTAAATACATATCTTGTGTCATTTTATTCCATTTTTTGTAAATTACTAAATTCTTCACTATGTTTAGGTTCTAGATGGAAATAACTGTACATATCCTTTGGCATATGCTGTTGTAGAGGCTGAGAGTATAAATTCATGGACTTGGTTCTTAAGGTGCTTGGGTGATGACATTGATTTTCAATCTAATTCTAACTTTACCTTTATATCTGACTGACAGAAGGTAAGAAAATTCAATGGACTTGGTTCTTATTGTACATTGTATCCATTACATCTAATGTTGTTTATTTTTGTATAGGGGTTGTTGCAAGCAATTGGTACATTGTATCCATGTGCAGAACACAGGTTTTGTCTGCGACACATTCATAAAAACATGAATAAAATGTGGAATGGAATGGTGTTTCAGGACATGTTGTGGAACTGTGCAAGTACAACAATGCAAGAATTCAACCATGCTATGGAAGAGTTAAGAAAGTTAAACAATGACTCCTATGAATTGGTCAAAGGGATTCCACCTCAGCATTGGTCCAGGGCACAGTTCATAGGTTTGTTTTATTTTGTTGGGCTAATTGTTACCAAATGATTCACTTTCTCATATAATTTTTTATTTATGTTGTAGGGAGGACTCATTGTGATGGGCTTTTGAATAACTTGTGTGAGACCATAAATAATCAAATAAAGAAAGCATGTGACCAACTAATTATCACATGCCTTGAATTCATTATATAGTACCTTAAGTTAAGGATTGGGAGCGTCCAAAAGGTAATTGATAAGGTTGTTGGACCATTAACTCCAACTACTGCAAGTGTGCTTGTAAAAAAACAAATCTGATGCAGCTCAATGTGTGGGTAAGTTCTGTGGGAATGGAAAATATTAGGTGAGTGGTCCACGGATGGACCAATGTTTGGTAGACATGGTTCATCACACATGTTCTTGTAGAAGATAGGAAATCATTGGTATACCCTATAAACATGCCCTTGAAGCTCGTCCATTGACATTTCTATAAATAACGGGGGATACTTTTTTTTAGTTTTTTCACCATTAAAGTTGTCCTCATCAACCCAATCTATAAAACCACATTTTTCTCCCTGCATTTTTAGTAATTTGTTGTGTGTTATAGGTATGTGATATATAGATATACTTAAGAAGAAATTTCTCTTACTTTCCCAGTATAACAATAGAAAAGTCTTCCAGGGTTTTTCTTGGTAGTCGTTATTCGTATCACACCAACTTGACCACACTTGCAGGTTTTTCCATTAAGGTCGATCGACACTTTAGAGAAGAGGAAATGAAAGAGACGAAGGAAGGGCGTATAAGAAAATAGAAAGAATCAGGGTTTAGGGGCGTTTTAATAGGTTTTTTTATATAGAATAACGAAAATACCCCTCATGTGCGAAGCACGTGGGGGACTTAACATTTGGAATTGATGACTAATGGACATAGGGACCAGGAGGGTAATAAAAAGAAAATGTGAGGATGGTCCGAGTGCAAAACAAAAGATAGGGACCAAAAGCGCAACTTTAGCTAAACCACAAGGACTATTTCAGTAATTTGTTCTTACTTCATATACCCATCTAAAAATTCTTTACCTACCCCTCCTACTTTATATAAGATTTCGTAGACCCAGAAAACTACTCCATTTAACCTTATTTTCACTTTTAACCCTTAACTTTTAAATTTTAACCACTTTTTATACAATTTTAAAAACAATTTAAAAAATTATTAATTACTAACAATTCGAAAAGTTACAAATTTTATAGATTTGATATACATTTTTATAATATAATTTGATATCAACTCTTAATAGTTCATAGAATAATACATCACTATTAATAACTCAAAGAATAACACATCACATCTTAATAATTTAGAGAATAATACATCAAATCTTAAGAATTCAAAGAATAATACATAAATTTTTAATTATTTGTAGAGTAATACAACAAATCCTAATAATTCATAGAATACTACTTATAAATTCTAATTCATAACTTCTAAATTTGCATTTACTTTAGCCTCGACATAGTGTCTAACTGCAACAAAAAGATAATACTCATACATACATGCTACAAGTTCCAATGATGTTGAGTCTGTATATTGAAGATATATGAAATGTTAAAGGGGATGTAAAGGATGGTTTTCAAGCAATTTCTTCTTGTCTTAGTATTCTTGAAGACTGTCGGCACCGAATTAGGAAAGAGTTAGTCGATGAGTATGACGCATCATTCGTGGATTATGTTATCATATTTGATAGGGACTGGGAGTAAGTTTACCGATCATTACATTTTTATAGCTCTCCAACGCCAACTGAGTATTGGTTGATTTTGCCCGAATTAGGTATCCTAATTGCTTTACGATATGATATTGTCTTACATTGTTGAAGTAATCAACAATGCATGACATACTTACCCATCCGATAGATACATCTATGTATGCCCATCAACATCTAATTACAATTGTATTATAACAACCAAAATATTAAGGAAAAGTTTTTGTTTTTAAAACCAAACGAAAACCATAATTTTCTACAAAACGTAGTTCACAAAAATAATAGCCACAATTAAGGTATCCCAAAATCAAACATCATAAACCAGAAGGATGTGCATGATCAAGCCTTTGCCTTGCCCCTATCTTCTGAAGTACTTGAAACCATAACCATCAAACTGTAAGCCAAAGCTTAGTAAGTTCCCGCAAAGTACTACACACAATCAATAGAGATAACATCATACATATATGAGACTTCAACCTGAATGGATCACCTCGCAGGGCCTTCAGTCTAACTAGACGACCCCATGTAGATTGGCCTTCAAAAGAAAGCAAGACCGCCTCAACCCAATAAACCATAACATGTCGACATATACAATAATAATCAATAACTAGCAATGCAAGTAATCATATAGATATACCAATCTAACACATGCTTAGTGAATACATGTAATCATATAGATCTACCAATCTATAATATAACCAACATATCATCAATCCAATATACCAGGATACATAATCCGGTGTACCGACATTTGTGACTTCGACCCACAACTACATTGAGGAAAACTCACCTTACACTCTAAAAAGATAATTGAACAGATCACAACTCCAACTGCTGACTCTACACGTCACTTATACAAAAAATAATGACCAAGTCTCAAAATACCCAAACTAGCCTTATGTAAAACTAGGTCAAAGTTAAGTCAAAATGTAAAAGATTCCACTTGGGATGAGTATGCATTACATACTCCCCTTTACATCCAGTGTAGAGGGTGCCTTTCCAGTCACAAGCTCGAGACTTGGTATACACAACATACCTCCACGTACGCCTAGCGTACCTGCGCTGAATCCACATGCCATTGTTAAGTACTTATTTCATTATGCTAAAGAGCCGAAATTCAGATCCAGGTTAAAACGGACGTCTTAATGGACAAAGTCTCCGTTTTCATTGTTAAGTACTTATTTCATTGTTAATTCAGATCCATTTTCATGTATACAAGAGGGTATAAACTCAAACCCTTGGTCCAAAAGTCATCCAAAGCTCCAATTCTCTTGCATGGCTTAATGAGAGTGTCCAAGATCTCATTTTTATGAATCTATGAGCTCAAAACTACAGAAAACTACATTTCAAAGACCTGGAGTAGCTCATACTCCATTAGACCAAATCTATAGGACCAAAAATGCACATAAACTCTAGACTAGCAAGATCTATGTAAATAATACATCAAGATCTAAGCTTTTGTAAAGTCCCGAAAATCGATCTACCAACGATCAAAGACAATAACAGGTGCAAACACGAATTAATAAACCAATAAAGAACAAAATACCAAGCTTGCATACGCTTTAATACTGTAAAACGTCTGATACAACTTGGAAGTATACGAAAGCATCAACAACTCATAAAGACTGACACAACTTGCTATTTAAAGACTTGACTAGGAACCGTAAGGTGTTTACAGCCGTAAAGAGTTTACGGCCGTAAACCCACTTTGCTCATAAACACCGTAAACTCAAAACAAAACACGAATAATTACATTTCTACTGCTATCTATGACTATGCCTAGACCAAACCATTTTACAGGGTCTTTCAATCTCCCCCTTGGTTTGGACTAGCTCGGCCCCATTCCTTTCTTCACCAGCATGACATCTGATTGACCCATAGCACCATTCCACATCCTTTTGCTCAAAATCTCAGCAACCATCCTGGTATACGCCTTGGCTCCTTGTTCATAGATATCTTCAACTACTTTGATTTGAAAGTTGCTCAGATAATGAATATCCCACTTCCTGAACTGCAGAAGGTCTCTTCGATCATACAACCGTATGCACCCATTCTTGAGCTTAATGACCGCACCACAAGTATTTTCATCATAAACCCAACACTCCATAGAACCGAGAGATCCGTCTTTATAACCTTGAACAATGGGAAATTGTTTAACTTGAGTCGTGGGTGGCCACATAACCAACTGTAGTGGTTTATCAGAAGAAGCTTCAAACACATCTGAATGTTCCAGAATGATTCACTCAGCAGTTGGCATTGTAGGAAATCCCTTCTTTACTTGCTCATCTAGAAAGAATTTGAACTGCGAAACCTGAGAATTATTTAATAGATTGATAAACGGAGCTTGTGATAACTCCGTAAGATCAACCCTTGTCAATGAACTAAAAGCACGAATATCCTTATACAACTCTGAATTACCACTCTTGCGAATAATAATCCAAAGTCGAAGAGGATCGTGAAATCCCCAAGCAGCTACACCCGACCGATCTCCAAAAGTATCTCTGAATCGAACAACTTCAAGATCAGTGACAGTGATCAAAGATTCCCCTTTAGAATTGCTCTGAGTAACATTTCGCTTGAACAATAACTGTCCTCTTTCAGAATCATCTTCCTGATTTTTCCGAATGATCTCTTGAATATGAGAAGCCATAGGAGGAACAACTCCAATACGCTCAACAGAACCAGAAGACTGACTAGCTGGCACATCTACTGGATACGCTTGTACATGTAAATTTATTCTTTGTTCTTCTACGCTTGTTTTATACTTTTCACCAAAATCATCCTCCAGTTTCTTTTTCAGTTCAAAGTAGCTTGAGGTCAGCAGATTGAAATGTTCTTGAAGATCAGAAATCTGCTTATCTTTTACTTTTCTATCCCTCTTAACTTCTGCAAGTTGTCCGCCAAGATAAGTTCTATCCGACTGAAGTTTAGACACTTGAGTACGTAGCTCAATGTTCTGAGCACGAAGTTCAGCTACTTGAATGTCAAGCTCTATGTCCTTCTGACTTAAAACCGAGATCTCCTTTCGTAAACTATCATCAGATGAATCATCATCAGGAACACCCCCTTCACTCATAGAAATGTTCCTTTCTTGAGGGCTAGACGAACGAAGCTGTTCCTCTGCCATATGCAAAGCTAGTCTCTCAGAAGCAGCATCCCTATTAAATCTTGGAACAGGAAAACCAGGAGGAGCTGAAGGGCCACCAACATCAAAGACTGAACTAGGTCCAGTTGCAAACATCTTTGTTACAGAAAGTCGTGTAGTAGCAGTAGTGATTGGTGGTGTAGGAAGACCACTCACCAAACTAGTAATTAGCTCGGATTGTCTTTCATCAAGTCTTCTCCTCTTAGATTGAGGATGCTCAGCCTGTGGAGGTATTACACTAACAAATGGTTCAGATGTAGGAGAAATAGACACGGGAGGGGAACATCCCACAACTACCTCCATTGGAGTTGAAGTTGACACCATCTGCTCGGAAATTGGAGTAAAAGTTTCGCTCGTTTTTCTCTTCTCAGTTGACGGCAAAACACTATCATTGACATTTTGAAAAATCGTGTCAAATATCTCGTTGGACACAACATTAGCACTACTAGCTAAAGAAGCCGCAATATCATCATTATCAAATCCCGTAAGATCAAGATCTTCAAATGAGTCTCGTCCATCATCACCGGTACCTATTTCCCTTTCATCCTGTCTTTCATTCGAGTCATGTTCATGACTAGAGGTACTTTGATCTCTCTAAGCTTGTGAATCTTCATCATCTTTAGTCACGTCTATCACAAAGTTTGTTGGAGTCGAACCCTCAGTAGACGTTTTCTCAGAGGAAGTCGGTTCTGATGATTCATATGACACTGGCGTCTCATCCAATTCTGTAAACTTACCAAATTTTTTCAATCGATAACGCCCTCGAAAGACAACTTTTCCTCTTCGGTTTTGCTTAATGAGTCCTACAGTGTGTGGACCCAATGATTTCATATCCAGGGTATCTCCTGACTTCCTAACCTCAGGAAACTGCATCTCGACAAACAATTGAATGAAGCGGGGATATTGGAGAAAAGTATCCCTTGTAGAAGCCCGGATGTTTATGACAAATTCCTCTAGGATGAACTTTGAGAAATTGAAATGAATTCCAGAGGCCAAAGATACCAATGCACCAGTTGTGCGTTGAGAAATTTCATCATGCCCGCTCCTTCTACCGGATATACAACTTACGAACACATGAGCCAGAAATCTCCAATATGGATGAAGCAGTTTTTTCAACGTTGGCGGGTAGGTTCCTTCATAACTCATACGTCGTAGTATTCTCTGAACATCCTCTATTCCAATTTCCGTCGGATAGTTCGGTTGATCATCAATCAGCAATGCATTTCGAACAAAACTTTCATCGATTACAATATCTCGTCCTTGCACCTTCGTCGCGACTGTGAAATTTCCATCATCATCCAGCTGCGTCCTTGCCGTCGCCCAAAACTCACGAACGATGTTCTGATAGATCACCGGATTGACTGTCAAAGCTGATGCAATACAACATTCACGTAACCTGTGAATCATTGAAAGCATGTCGGAATGAACGACAGGTGGATCAGCAAGAACTATCGCCAGATTGTGCATGTCTGCAAACTTGAGATTTGCCATTTTCCTGCACTCAAACACAGTTGTAGGAAACCTACACCAATGATAAAACTTATTTTGAAAAACATATGACAATAAAATTTGATCAAAATAAAAATTGTTTATTAGAGATGTATGTTTCTTAAAAAAAATTAAACCTTTTGACAGTTTTGGTTCTTGGGCCGTAAACTCTAGTTTACGGCCTAAAGAACTCCCTTAGAAAAATTTAGGTTCACGGTTTAAGCAAGGAAAAGCAAGCGATCGTTACCCAGTCAAACAAACAACTTGAATCGACAAATGTTCTTGGGCCGTAAACTCCAGTTTACGGCCTAGAAATTACTTCGAAAATACGATGCATAATTATCATTGAAATATTTCAAACCGTCCAGAAAAGTTACACTTGAATTCACGGGCCGTAAACTGGGAGTTTACGGCCTATGAATGTCTACACCGAAAAAGGCCAAAAATTTGTCTTTCACTTTGAGATGATGAACGAGAAGCATATAGTCGTGAACACAACGAGAAGTCGCATCATTACAAAACAATTTCGAATCCAAATCATCAAGTTCCAGAGTTTACGGCCTAAGCTTACGGCCGTAAACTCCTCGACTTGAGTTTATTTAATTTTAAGCACAATGCGATGAGATTCCGTGAAACGAAATATATATTCGTGATCTACACGATGCTACCTTCACGATGATATACTTGTTTTTCCGAAAATCGAAGAAAAAATTTTCGACACCTTGAGAGCCCGGGAGAGGTTTGCGGCCGGAAACTGATGAGTGGGGAGATTCCGGCCGTGAACTCCCCCTTTTTTATCCTTTTACCTTTCCACCTTTCTTACCCTCCTGCCTGTGAGCTACCCAGTCTGTCTAATTTTTCGCCAATTAATAAAATTAAAATCTTTTGAGGATTAATTTACAAAAAAATAACACACCATAAAGTTTTTTTAAATGCTAGAAAAATAAAAATAAAAATAAAATAAAATAAAATTTAACATAAAAAATTAAATAAATAAAAATAAAATAAAAATAAGAGTAAAATTAAAATTAAATTAAAAATAAAATTACAATAAAAAAAAAAATCATCGTCAAATAAATTAAGAACCACTTTGACTATCATTTCTTTTGTGATGCTTGGATCAAAGTTATTGGACGGCCTTATTCTACTTGTCGGTACCCTTATTTTCACATCTTCGTCTGACCGATTGCCAGTATTGTGGTCCACTTAAACGCGAAGGATTTGTGACATTTTGGACCTTTTACCAATGACATAATTCGGGCATATACCTAATTGTAAATTTCTGGTAATTATTATATCTCCTAAATCTTACGTGAAATTACCTTATGACCATTTAATTGACTACAACCGGGGATATTGTTGTCCACCTAAATTGAGCAGCGAGATCTACAGACAATCTGTATGAGTTCAATTTTTAGGTGTACTAGAACGTGTTTCCCGCTTCCTGATATGCCCCAACCATCAAGGACTTCCAGAGTACTCCTTACACCGGGTGAGCAGACAATCATTCAGAGAGAGAAGGGATATAGAATCCTATTGCTAACTACTTCAGAGGGGTTGAGAAGAAGAAGGTTGCATATGTTGTGTACCAGGTCGGATTAGAAGTCGCGCAAAGGAGACAGCATATGGCTAACAGATGAGAAGGTTTTCACACATACATTTCACACATATATTTCAAGCACATATATATTTCCTACAGAGAAATGGAGTTGCATATGTTGTGTACCAGGTCGGATTAGAAGTCGCGCAAAGGAGACAACATATGACTAACAGAAAGAAAGAAAGAAAACGATTTTCTACTGACCTAATTTATGGGAATTTACCAGTCGCCCCATCCAACCGGAATTAAGGACAAAATCCGCACATCGAGGAAAAGTTAAGCCACGGTTCCAAGTATGGGTTCAATTAATGTGACGAGTAGATTCTCGTGTTTATCTCCCTGCTCAACCTATCCGAGCGTCGTGATGTCAGATTAAACGGATCTAACTAGGTCAAGTTTGTCGAGTCCTTAAATTCATTAGGTTCAACTTTCCTAGTCAAGTCCCCTTTTAAAATCTTTCGCGCCTACCAGCACATCGAGCGCAGAGCGTAGATGATTCAACGTAGGTACGTTACGCCGATTCATGTCGTCCTTTATCACTTATTAATATCATTTCCCATCACACTACTTACAACGAGGCTGCTTTGAAACAACCCTAATTTAGATTTTTTACTGAAATGACATTATTTTTGGATTTTTGTAATTTTTGTTGTTTTTGTATTTTCTTTCTCCCCCTAAATTTGTGCATAGTTAAGAGTTTTAAACAAAAGAAAAAAATGCGCAAATTTAAACATACCTAACAAAAATTGAAGACAAACTTGGTAAAATGTTAAAATAGACTAAGAAGACCAAAAATGAAATGAAATTAAAATTAAAATAAAATAAAAATAAAATGAAAAGTAAAATAAAAAATAAAAAATAAAAAAACTAAAAACAAACAAAGAAAAAGAAAATTAAAAAAACTTAATCCTCAAAACGTATCATTTTCAGAAATCCCACAAGCACATCAAAACGAGCTTTGTTAAAAGGTTTTGTGAACAAGTCAGCCACATTGTTATCAGTGTGGACTTGTTCGATTCGAATTAAAGATCGTTCATAACAGTCTCTGATAAAGTGAATTTTAATATCGATGTGCTTGGTTTTAGAGTGTTGGACTGGGTTCTTAGCAATTTGTATGGCAGCCTCATTATCACAATAGATAGGGGTTTTTGAGTAATTCAAACCGTAGTCCAACAGCTGATGTTGGATCCAAATAACTTGAGAACAACAGGCTGATGCTGCCACATATTCTGCCTCTGCTGTCGAAGTCGAGACAGTGTGCTGCTTCTTGCATTGCCATGAAACTAGTCTGTCACCTAGGTATTGACATCCTCCTGAAGTTGATTTCCTGTCAAGCTCACAACCTCCATAATTACTGTCAGTAAAAGCATAAAGATTAAATTCAGAATTCTTCGGATACCAAAGACCCAATTTAGGGCTTCCTTTGATATACCGAAAAATTCTTTTAACAACAATAAGATGAGAGAGTTTAGGATTAGCCTGAAAGCGAGCGCATTGACAAACTGCGAACATAATGTCTGGTCGACTTGCAGTAAGATACATTAGGGATCCGATCATCGATCGATAAAGAGTTTGATCTACGGGTTCGCCTTCTGGATCTGGAGTCAGGAGGGGACGTTCAGCCATCGGTGTTGAGGCAAATTTAGCATCATGAAGTGCGAACTTCTCAAGAATATCATCCACGTACTTGGCCTGATGAAGAAGGATGCCGGTTGAATTCTGTTTAACCTGAAGCCCCAAAAACATGGTCATTTCTCCCAAGGAACTCATTTCAAATCGTTTCTTCATTACACTTTCGAACTCCTTGCAAAGTTGTTGGCTTGTTGATCCAAAGATTATGTCGTCAACGTATATTTGAACAAGTATCTGGTCCTTGTCGACATGCTTTATAAATAATGTTTGATCGATAGTACCACGTGTATAGCCATGTTCAAGCAAGTGCTTGGTTAAAGTTGCATACCATGCTCTAGGAGCCTGATGCAGTCCATACAACGCTTTATCCAACTTGTAGACATGATTAGGAAACTTCGGGTCGACAAACCCTGGAGGTTGATCAACGTAGATTTCTTCCTTCACCTTGCCATACAAGAAGGCAGTCTTGACATCCATTTGAAAAACAGTGAAGTTCATATACGAAGCGTACGCCAAGAAGATACAAATGGCCTCTAAGCGAGCTACGGGAGCATAAACCTCAGTGTAGTCAAGACCCTCGACTTGTCGAAATCCGCGAACTACCAATCTGGCCTTGTTTCGCACAATGACCCCTGAATCGTCCTGCTTGTTACGATAAACCCATCGTGTGTCAAGAGACTTTTTCCCTTTTGGTAACTCAACTAACTTCCAAACACCTAGTTTTTCAAATTGATGCAATTCTTCATGCATCGCATCCACCCAGCTAGGTTCATTTAGAGCCATTTCTACATTCTTGGGCTCAATTTGAGAAATGAAACAAGAATACAGACATGTATTCACGTCTCCATTTTGACTTCTGGTTTTAACACCACTGTCTAGCTGGCCTATAACGTTCTCGAGCGGATGATCTCGTTGAATCCTAGAGGGAATTTCTTGGCTGATGTCATTGATAGAGACAGGTAGAGTGTGAATGTTAAGTCCTCCTTCATTTGCTTGTTGAGTAGAACTAGATGGTTCTGCAACATACTCATCTGCAATAAGGTCAGGAAAGAGTAATTCCATTAGGTTTGAAGAGACAGCGGAAGCATCAGTTGGAATGAACTCTTTCTCTAATAATGTGGAAGGTCTTGATTCAACATTCGAAGAATCAATGTGGTCTGATTGAGGAGTAAAAGATGTTGCAGAAGATTCCCCTTCAATTTCAGCAGACGGCTCCCCCTCAGATGAAGCAGAAGACTCCCCCTCAACTGGAGCAGAAGATTCTCCTTTGTGCGAAACGGAGGACCCCCATTCAGTAGAAGCTTTAGATTTTTCTTTCAGTGAATTGGAGGTTTTAGATACAGGTTTGTATACTACTTCTTCGACTTCATCTTCAGAGATACTCTTCAAATGCGAATCAGTTCTTGAAACATCATTTGAATACACGTTTAAGGATTTGAAAAGTGACGTGTAATCAAATAACCAGTCCGGACCCACTCTCGCGTCTGTCTCATTCTCTTCCAACCAACGCACGTCATAGGATTCCACAATCTGTTTGGTTTTCTTGTTGTAGACTTGATAAGCGGTACGTGCAGCATACCCAACAAAATAGCAGTCATCAACTTTGGCATTAAACTTCGGATTGGCATCTAGGTGAAGAAGGGTGCAAGGACAGCCAAAAACTCGAAAATGACTAACTGACGGTTTGTGACCATAGTAAATTTCATAAGGAGTTTTCATTTGAGCTTTGTTGATGAGTACTCGATTTTGAACATAACAGGCAGTGTTTATTGCCTCTGCCCAAAAGAAAACAGGGAGCTTGGAGTCACACAACATCGTCCTTGCTGCATCCTTAAGTGTTCTGTTTCGCCTCTCAGCAACACCATTTTGTTGAGGTGTGTGAGCGGAACTAAATTGATGTAATATCCCCTTCTCAGAACAGAAGTGATTGAGAATCGAATTTTTGAATTCCGTACCATTATCGGTGCGAATAGCCTTCACCCTATGATTGGTCTGATTCTCAATAAGTATGATGAACCTCTTGATCAATTCAGCGACGCCAGCTTTGTTGGATATAAAGAAAACCCACGTAAAACGAGAGAAATCATCAATGACAACTAGACAGTAAGAACTCCTATTGATGCTTAACACATTCACTGGGCCAAATAGGTCCATGTGAAGAAGTTGTAGAACCTGACTTATTGAGTTAACTTGCTTCGGTAAATGTGGCTTTCGATGATGCTTTCCTTGAGCACAGGACACACATTTCTCAAACGTGATAAAGTCTTTGACAGGTAATCCTCGGACCATCTCATTCTTTGCAAGACGATTGAGATTTTTGGCATTGGCGTGACCTAATCTTCGGTGCCATAACATTGCGGTTTGCTCAGAGATCTTGGAGAACAAACAAGTAACCTGCTTTGGAAGATTGCTATTCATATCGATAATATAAGCATTTCCATCCCTTTTTGACTTTACGAGAATCCATTCTTCAGGGATGACAAAACCTGGCTTTAAAATCATGCATTCCTTGTCAGTGAAATGCGTAGAATAGCCTTTGTCACAGATTTGCGAAACACTTAGCAGGCTGTGTTTTAGCTCTGGAGTGAAATTCACATTTTCAAAACTCAAGACTCCATTTGATACCGTGCCCTTTTGTGTAATTTTTCCTCCATCTCCACCCGCAAAAGAGACGTATCCCCCTTTAAATGATTGAATGTCGTTCAATTGGGTGATGTCTCCTGTCATGTGCCGGGAACAGGCGCTGTCGACGAACCATGGTCTGACGACATTTCCCCGCAACTGCCCCTGCAAAATGGGTGGGTTTAATTAGATTTGGGCACCCAGGTCATAATCTTCCTGGGTGATCCCGATGCCTTTTCAGATTTATTGCACATGAGCTTCTCTGAGGATACAGATGATGTATTGGGAGTAGATTTGGGTTTCCATATATAATTAGGTTTTTTGAAAAATTCAGTCAACTTTGTCATTTTATGTCTGACGATCTGCTTAAAGCATGAGTTACTTCTACCAGAATTGGTTGAAGATCCATTATTGCTTTGGGATGAGCTTGACCTTTGCATGGCTATGCTTCCTTTTGGCAGATTGTTTAGGACAAGGCGATTAAAAAACCTTTTATGATTGTGAAATATACCCCCTTTTCTATTTCTTTTATCTACCCAATAATCATTTCGAGATCGACTCCTAGAGGAATTTCTATTTAATGATCTTCCTCTGAATTCGTTCTCTCCTCTTGGAAGATTATAACTCACAAACATTCGATTAAGACAATTTCTAGCAATATGACCCTTAGTGCCACAATTAAAACAAATCTGATAGTTATTGTTAGAACTTGTGCTGCATTTGTCAGATTTGTTTTCCCCACAAACACCCTTGCTTGTCTCACAAAAACATGCAGTATTATCAAGTTGTGAGACAAGTGAGGGTGCTGTATTTATTGAGGGTTGTGAGACTAATGGTATATTAACATTTTTATCACAGACGTTTAAATTGTCAACCAAAGTGTTCAAAGATTTATCAGACATATCAGAAACATTCAAAACTGTATCAGAGACAGCAGCTACTGTATCAGAATAATTTAAAACACCACAAGAAAAATTGTCACTCAAAACATTTAACAAAGAATTGTCTTTATTTAAAATAAAAGCTTCAGGTTTGGACTCGATTTTATTTTCAAAAACACATCCTTCAACTTTGTGCTTTGACTGATTCAAGGATTGATCTGCAGGAGAAGTAGAAATGTTAGTACTTTCAACATTAATAAATCCTCCCGAAACAAAACCGGAGGGCTTGCCATAAATCATAAATGATTCATTGGCAATCTCTTCTTTGGACAAAGGCTTGGGCTCGTATGAATGATTGAAGGGAGGAGGTACAAATTTATACCCTAGACCTTTTGATTGATTTCTTTTAAACTGCATACTTTGGTCTATCATATTTGCAACCACCTCACTTGAGAAATCATATTTTCTGACATCAAGTTTGGCGGTCTCAAAGTTTCCTTTCAATGATTCAACTTCAGCTACAAGCTCAGCATTTTGTTTGACTACATAATTGTAATTTTCACATTTGTTGCTGTAGTCTTCCTGGAGTCTCCTAAAGTCTTTAATTTTTTATTCTAGTTGAGCTTTAAGTGGTTTTTGTCCTTTTCGAAGTCGATACCCTTCATATCTAAGGTCTTCTACGTCTCTTATTAATTTATCATTGAGTTCACGAAGAATCCTAAGATTTTCTACTTCATTACTTAATGTCTCAATTTTATCCTGTAAAGTTTTCACATAATCTATACAAGCCTTAGAACATGATGGGAGACTTACCTTGTATGAGTTAGGTTCATGGGAAGAGGATACCATCAAGCCAAATTGAAGTTTCATCATGTTGTCTTCAGCTGCTGCAGTCCTAGCTTGAGTGTCATTCCTCACTTGTGCTAGATGAGAATTTTCTGGTCCAGACAAATTTAGAGCTTGTATTTGATCATCCCAGTCAAATGATTGTGCAACCATAGCCTTTTCATTGTTTGCTTGACCACTGCTTCGATTATTCCCCACTGCAACCATTGTTCTGTCATTATTAACCCTCCTATCAGGGGGTGGGCAATCACGAGCAAAATGCCCTGGCTCGTGGCAATTAAAACATCGAAGCTTTCCTTTGTTGAATCCAACCTTCTTATCAGCACTCATTCCCCAATTGTTCTTCCCTGTCTTTTTGGCAAACTGTTTTGCCCTAAATACAGCCATGGCAATTTGCCATGTGATGTCCATTTCCTCCACATTCTCTGGATGGATTTGATCGAGATCTGCAAATGACAGTTGAGGAGGAAGTTCCCCAGCTACAAGAGCATTGTAGCAATTCACAAGTCCTGCTGCAAAGACAAGGTTTTCATCACCCTCCTTTCCCTTTGTTGAAGAGGCCACATTAGAGGATGAAGCATTTTGGGTGGATGTAATTGGCTGTCCTTGAGGGTAAGGAATGACCGGTGCAGAGGAAGATGAACCTGCAGAAGTATAGGAGAAAGAAGAGAGAGCATTATTAGATGAAATACCAAGATTGGCAGATGAGTATGAGTTCACATGATTGATCTCTCGCTGTTTGTCATCAATATCACACGCTTTGATGACATCCATCACTTCAGCTAGGGAAAGTCGACTAAGATCCTTAGTCTTCTTGATTACTGCTACATTCATGTCCCAAGATTTTGGGAGAGCATTTAGTAGCTTCTTGTTAATCTCTGACTTCGTATAGAAAATCCCTGCCACAGTCATCTCAGTGTTGAGAGTGGTAAATCTCTGCAGTTGGGCTTCGAGAGTCTCTCCAGGAACATAATTAAACATATTGAAGCGTTGTCTCAGCATATCTTGGCGACTTTCCCGCATGTCTTCATTTCCCTCATATACTTCAATGAGAGCTTCCCACAGAGCTTTGGCAGAAGTATACTCTCTGAATCCTTGAGCAATGTCTGGAGATAAAGCCATAGTCAAAATGGCCAAAGCCTTTTCTTGTTCTTCTACACTCTCAAAGTCTTCATCGGTGTAGTTTTCAATTTCCTTGTCGACTACCTTCCCCCCAACTATAGTGGTGATTCTGACTGGATCCTTTATGACACATTTCCAAATCTTAAAGTCTTTCATCTTTATATACTTCTCAATTCTATATTTCCACTCGGGGAAACCATCAGCTGACATAAGTCTTGGAATTCGCGTGGTTGTACCCATCACAGCATCAAGCTCTTGGTATTGAGTTGAATTTTGTGTATCCATTTTTTTTATTTAAAATTTATTACAAAAAAAATTTAAGGCTGTAAAAATGTTGATTTTGTCGTGAAAATTCAGGCAGAAAATACTAGGCCGTAAACTCCCGGCCGTAAACTGGAGTTTACAGTCAAAAGTTATCTTGTTTTAATAATTAACTCAATAATTAATTTCAATTTTATAAAATAAATCAACGTAGCCGTAAACTCTTAAGCCGTAAATTCTCTACCGTAAGCTTAGGCCGTAAACTTGAGTTTACGGTCCAAGAATACTTATTGATTTAAACTCCGGAAAAATAATGATGCAAATTTCGATTAACGGAAAGTCAATTTCTGTGAGAAATTTCAGTTTACGGTCAATGAAATTCAAATAAAAGGTTCAGTTTTAATTTTAAAACACAACTCAATTAAATCCCAGAACTAAGGTGTGAATACGAAGGCTTGGAGACGAAAAAGAACTATCGATTTCGAAGAGTGCAGATGAGGCCGTAAGAGGAGTTTACGGCCGTAAACTCAGGCCGTAAACTTCTAGAAACCTTGATTTCGACTGAAATAAATCTCTCTAGACTGCAGTAGATGTCGATTTACTTGAAAACGCAGCTGTTGAAAGCCTTTGACACTGGTCCAGCTCTGATACCAATTGTAAAGTCCCGAAAATCGATCTACCAACGATCAAAGACAATAACAGGTGCAAACACGAATTAATAAACCAATAAAGAACAAAATACCAAGCTTGCATACGCTTTAATACTGTAAAACGTCTGATACAACTTGGAAGTATACGAAAGCATCAACAACTCATAAAGACTGACACAACTCGCTATTTAAAGACTTGACTAGGAACCGTAAGGTGTTTACGGCCGTAAAGAGTTTACGGCCGTAAACCCACTTTGCTCATAAACACCGTAAACTCAAAACAAAACACGAATAATTACATTTCTACTGCTATCTATGACTATGCCTAGACCAAACCATTTTACAGGGTCTTTCAGCTTTATACCTTCAAATGATGCTTGAGGGTGAGATGCTTGTGGATCCAAGATTTCTTGAGCTTCCAAGATGATTTCACCTCTTTCTTCTTCTTTCAAGATCACCAGAAACACACTTTCAAGCTTAAAATGCTCACACAATCGATTAGGGCTTTCAATGGATGATTTGGGAGATGGCGGCTGATGAGGGAAAGGGTGTTGAGAAGTTAATGATCTTTAAATATGGCTCAAACCCTAAAAATTAGGTTTTGGATGTCCGTTACATACGCCCGACGTATACTGAAGTGCAACCAACATACTCACTCAAACTTACGCTTCTCATTTAATGAGCCAAGAGACCAAATTTACAATTTAACTTCATATTAAAGGTATAAATTTAAAATACCTAGATTAAGGTATTACAGTCTCATAAATAGGAACCATTTTGTCAAAATATCATTATAAGGATTTTACCTAATACCTCAACTTGTATCACATCCAAAAGTAACTATTACACAAACAAATAGATTGACATGTACACACATAGAATAGATTTATATTTGTAAAATTATGGTATTAAAAAAATCTTATGTTAGTATTAGATTCATGATAGATCAAAGGTATAATATATTTGTATTCCCAAAATTTTGGTGTCAAAAAAATACCATGTCGCAATATATTTTAAAAAACCTAAATATTGTAAAAAAAAGGTAAAAAAACATAGTTAAAAGTATTAAATAAAAAATTAAAGTTATAAAATATTAATTTAACAATCAAATATGTAAATTGAAAAATAAAAATGACTAAATATAGTACTTAAGGGTAAGTGAACTCAATCTATTATTGCATTTAACCTTTAAAAACTTATCAAACTTTGACTATTTTTTTTCATTTTAATCTATAATATTAAATATTAATTTATAATGGTCGTATGTTATTTTTTTAGCTCTACGTATAATAACTCTATCAACTTTTTTTACGAAAACAGTTTTCATTTGTGGAATTTTTTTTTTCTATATTGATCGTATGTAATGTTATTGTTAGGTATTTTTTTTAAATTTTATTATTTTCACATATGCTTAAAATATTAAATAAGATGAGGATTTTGTATGCAATGGTGAAAAACAAGCATCTGGATTTTGCTCAACTGATTTCTGATTAGCTCGTCAACTCAATCACATGAATGAAAAGATCTACTTATGTTCCATATCCTTGTTGGTTCTTACTAGTGCTAAACATGTTAACTTAGGATATGTTTAAGATGATGATGACTCCATCACCAACTCTTTTATGTCATAAATGTTGATTAATTCATAATCCAAACGCACTGATTCTCAAATCACTTAGTGGATGGTTAAGTGGGTGTTGAATCCTTATAACACTGATTGTCGCCACTATAGTCAACTAGGCGTCTAGAAAACTTTGTATCCTTCCAATGATGATGAATATAAAGTTGTATCTGAATTTAATGAAAAAGAATTTGGCAAAGAAGAGACTGATTCAGAAGAGACTGTAAGTAAAGATAATGATGATGGCGTTGAAGATATGCAAGATGTTGTTGTCTTCAGGGCCCTCATCTCAAGTATTCCATTAGTTTCCTTCTCAATCTATGCTCAACCAACACATTTCTTTGGATTTCATCAATTTCTTTCTCCTCCACAATAAGAGGAATCCCAGACAGCACATAATATCTCAGTCTATGCTCAACATGAGGGGGAGCATGGTAATGCACAATAAGATTCTCAAATTCAGACTTTACAAGCTCTTCGAACCCTAATTGAGGCCACAAACTTATTTGCTCAATGTATGGAATGTATTGAGACACATGTTTCTGCTATCAAGAGGGCAGTTATTCCATCTGCTTCAACAAATGCACCTTCACAAAATAAACCACCACCTCCATTACCCAAATATCAACAACCTCCTTATGATCTTCCCATGCGACCACCATCCCGTACTCAGCTTTGAACTTAAGAATAACAACCACCTCCTATAGCTCCTACTGCTCCTGCCATTACTTATTCTGCTGCTACTCCTATGGACGATGTTAAGAGAGGGAAAATTTAAACAAACAAGTTGTTAAGGAAATTGATGATGAAGATAATGTTGATGACACTCAGGCTCTCCTATTGATCTTGATGAAAAAGGATTTTTAGATCTTGATTTCTTGGGTAATTTAGTGCATGCTCATGCTATACCTATTCCAATATCTACCATTTTCCCAACTAGATCACAAGCTGAGGGGGAGTATCCGCCTTAGGAGGAGTAACATGTGAACAGTGACATTGTGTATGATGATCACCAACCTTTGTCAAGAAAAAGGAAGTCCAGTACCACTGCCTCTAGTTCTACTAATGGCAAACATCAAAAGACCATTCATCTCTCTAATGTTATCGTTGAATGTGGTCTATGAATTGAAGAATCAAGATCTTTTACAGCAAATAACAATGTAGTAGCTCGTGACAGATCTATTGAAAGACTTGATGAAAAATTTGTTCCAATAGTAGCTTATTTTGAAGGAAGCATGGCTGATCAATGGAAGGAACTTAAGCGTTTTAATGCTAAAGTTGACAAGAAGAAGAGAGTTGAAGAAATTCTCAACAAGATTGATCATTCTACTTATGCTGATGTTTTCTTAAAGAGTTTCTCTTGATCCAATTGTAAAGGTTAGGTACACTAAACTTAAAGAGGAGAAGATTCTAATTATATATACCTGACTAGAGGAGATTCTAATGGAAAATACCTTGAAAGAATTCTTATAACCAAGCTTCTTAAATACATATATACTTAGTGGTTATAAATTCAAGGTATTATTCAAAATCACAAGGGTATTCATGCATAAGAGCTAGAGCTTGCTATTATCCTGATAATTAACAAAGTCAGGAATCTCAACTTATTTCCTTTTCTAGATGCAGCTTCAACATCGACAACTCAAGTTTACTTAGGCAAAAGGAGCAAGTCCAGTCATGTAAAGTTTTTATTGGCTTATGGACCTGTCTTTATTAATTATCATTTGCCGATAGGTTTAGAACCTATTCAACATCTCTTCATTAGAGATCCATAATATAGAATGTTAAACGTTGATGATCAAGGCCACATGTGTTTTCAACGGTAAACTAATCTTTTCAAAGCTCATAAACATTATTTCACTTAAGGCTTGAGTACAAAGACAAACCAGAAGCTGACAGTTATCACTGGCTTTTGACTTTCAAGTTGAATAAAAGAAAAAAAGAACTCTTGTGTGACAACTTCAAATAGATCAACCCAAAAAATTTCATTGAAGCTAATAAAGTTTGTCTTCATGACCTTCAACTAGATTAGGTTTTGACATCAACAAATTGGTAGAAAATGTAAGGTCAAGCCTTATAATCAGATGTGTAAAAACCTTATGTCACACTAATATATTTTAACAACAATATCGACTGTTGTTCATGGTCTTTCTCTACAGCATGATATCTTCTTAAGCAAGAAGTTTCAGATCCGTTATATTAGTGATAAGAACTTTTTTATGTTTATTATACTGTGACATCCTTAATTTCACGACCAGAAATGACAGATTTGTTTATGCTTTGTTTAAAATCAGAGTATCGTTTTGAGGAATAATATTATGGAAATTTTCCCAATATTTGATAAAGATATTATCAAATCATTTCCGAAGACATGTGTTTTAATTATATTGAAAATTTTGGGATGTCATCTTCAATACAATACATAACCATAAACATAAATAACATAGGCCTTACAAACATCTATTATCTAGTGGCCTATAATCCATAAATCTCTTATCTAATCATCACACCTTTGCTCTTGTGCCACTACCTGTAATACAAGAAACTAAGTGGGTCAGGCTTGGGAGCCTGGTGAGCACATAGGGTTTTCAACCCATAATAATTAAATTCTTTATTTTTATCAAATCATTTAACCTGATTACCCATCCCCATTATCCTCACCTTTTGTCTCGAAAACATCTACTTAAAGGGACCTATCCTAAGGATTATCTCCGGGATAGACAATAATGCTTAAGGGATTCCTAAACAATTTATGTCAGTAAGGCAACCATGAGGGGGATGGAGTACACATGGTGAAAAGAGGTATAGATTACATATTGGGTGAAAGAGAAACTAGACTCTACGCGTCATAGCTTCGCTAACAAGATCCACTAAGATTAACTTTGATTCTGCAACATATTATCTTGTACTAACGTCTGTTTAAGTTTTCTCTCAATAGTGAGTATAATGATCCTAGTTATTTCCAATCTGTAGGAATCATACATGAAACTATATCTCCTTATACCCTTAACAAAATGGTATATTAGAAAGGAAAATAAGAGTTCTTAAAGAAATGGTAAACTATATGTTGTCATTCCTACGTTTTAGTGATGGATTCTATGGAGAAGTTATGCTAAAAAATTGTTATATTTTAAATAGGGTTCTAAAAAAGGAATACGATAACTCCTTAAGAATTATGGTACAAGAAGAAACCAAAATTGGGATATTTGAAAGTTTGGGATGTCGAGTAGTTGTCTGATTGACCGAGCCCAAAAGGAAAAAATTGGGTGAAAGAGGTATCAATTACGTATTTGTTGATTATACTGAGCATTCTAGAACCTATAGGTTCTTTATTTTAGAACATAATGATTATGTTTCAGTAAACCCTAAACCCTAAATACTGTCATAGAATCAAGATATGAAATATTTGATGAAAATCGATTTTTAATTACACCTAGACCAAGGGACATGCTTCCTAGTTCTAGTGAAACAAACAAGGAAGACGAAGTTGAACCAAATTCTTAGGAATAACACGAGCTTCAAAGAAGTAGAAGAGAAAGAAAATCTAAATAATTTAGTTCTAATTTTCAACTTTATCTAGTTAAGGGATCTAGAGATGAAATTTGTAACATCCCAATGATGAGGTAATTATAATGTTCACCCTATAATTGAATTATATTGCATTTTGGTCCCTAAGTAAAAGAAATAGTGCAAAAGGGCCCATAGTGACATTTTGGTAATTTCAGACTTTTAGGAGTACGTTGAGCTTATGTGTGTATATTGAATGTACTAAGGCGTGCGTTAGCACACTAGGCGTACACCTCGTACGCAGGGCGTACATGAGAATCATGCAAACCCTGAGTTTTAAGGTTTGGCTCATATTTAAACCTCATTATAGCCTCAAATCTCATTTATATTCAGCCTCCGTCTATGAAATCGAGCCCTAAGAGTAAGAGAGAGCATTTTGGAGCCTTTGGAGTGATTTGAAATGTTCTTAAAGAGGAAGATAGTTATGTGGAGAGCTTGGAGTTTGGGAAGCACTTTGGATCTGAGATTTCCTTCTTGTTAGCAAGCTCCATATGGTAAAAAAGTTTGCATCTTGTTGACTCCATCTTGTAGATAGCGACTTTTGCTCTTTTAAGACACGTTTTGCTCCCAAAATGGTGATTCTTGAGCATGACATGTTCTTTACCCAATAATTCATACTTTCAGACCTTTAAGAGGGTCTTGAGTCAGAAAAATGTGGTTTGGATGGTTAGTTTCGCTCCATGCTTTCTTGAGAAGGTTTTAATGTATTAAGATATTGTACTTTGGGGTATTGGGCACTTAATGGACTTAAAAATTCGTAATGTTGGAAACTTTATGAGTCTCCATGGTATTTTAGCCTTAGATCTGGAAGTTGGACGTGAGAGCTTAATGCATTAAGCTCTTAATGTCTTTTTGGGAAGACTGGGCGTACACCTTGCATATCCTAGGTATGTAGCGCGTACTTGGTAAACCTCCCCAATGGTGTTCAATGCTGGAGTATGACCTACGTACGCACCCTGAGTCGACTCGACTGAGTTGACTCAGTTGACCTTGACTTTGACCAAGTTTCACCAAGTGGTATTTTGGGTATTTAGAATGGTGTTTCATAATTGGTCATTTGGATGAATAGGTGTCGGTTCAAGCTGAAATTCAGAGTCGGGACCTCATCCACTATTATTTAGACTGTGAGGTGAGTTTTCCTCACTATATTTATGGGTCAAAGGCACCAGGTTCGGCCCATTGGATTTAATATCCTGCTCTGTGATAGAATGTCGTTATGTGGTAGTGATATGTTAAATCTGTTTGGTTGGTCGGTTATATGTTTATATGTTATATGTGCATATATTTTAGTTTGTAGTTGAGGCTTTACTATTATGTTCGTGAACCAATAGACCAGGGGAATTCCAACCCGATAGTTGATTGGGCCCGAGGGTATTCCATCCCGAGGATGACTAAACCTGTTGTATATTGGCATTCCAACTTGGGGTATTCCATCCCGAGCATGAGTGGACCCAGATGTTGACTGGGCTTGGGGTATTCTAACCCGATGGTTGATTGGACTCGACATGTTTGTTTGTATATGTTATTTATTTGTGTGGTGGTACTTTAGGGGAACTCACTAAGCTTTGGCTTATGGTTTTAGTTTATTGTTTCAGGTACTTCTGATGATCACAGGAAGACGAAGTCATGACCTTACACATCCTCTGTTTTTATGGCTTTATGATTTTGGGATACTCTAATAGTGTTAAACAATTTGGAAACAATGATTTGGTAAACATTTTATGACTATGGCTTGCTTTTAAAAAGTTCAAATTTGTTGTGATTTTGAATCTTTACAAGTTGGTATCAGAGCCTTGGTTTTAGTGAATTGGAGGAACAACGGTCTGAATCCAATCTCAAGCTAAGGAAATACAATGGTTTTAGAAAAGATTTTCATAATTTTCAAACTAGTCAAGAAAGGATGTGATGTGTATGATCAGCCACATCCAATAAGTAGACCCCGTATGACCTCACTATTATTTGATATTGTTACATGTTAGAACAACATGCTAGTGATAGGCTAGGGATATTCAGGATTTGTGTGATAGAATTGTCTGATTATATGATGCCAAATAGCCTTAGGTTTTCCTTAAATGAAATTGAAATCATTACTGTAGTTTCTTAGTGTATGCATCAAAATTGAAATCATCACTGATGGGAGTCATGGCAGGGCGGAGCCCCCGAGGGCTCGAGGTCTCACTTTTCATCTCACCGCCGAGGAGACCAGAGCAGCGCCAAAAGTTATGACTGGCATGTTTCTATTTATTGTTTTGTCGATTATTTATATTGTATACTTATGTCATGTTTCTAATGGGTACATTCTTAGTGAAGTCTTTGCCTGCTCTTGTGCTATTTGACTTGGGCACGAGTCGGTACATTTTGTCTCGATCTTTTAGTAGGGATTTTGGTATGCCCCTTAGTGAGTTGGAGTGTTTGTTATGGGTCTCTATCTCTAACAAACAGAAGGTTTCTGCATCCAGAGTATATTAAGGTTGTGTATTGGAGATCTTCGGGGTGCCTTATCTTATTGATCTGATCCTTATTACCATGGGGAATGTATGTGTAATAGTGTGTATGGATTAGCTGAGCAGTTTTGGTGCCATGATCAATTGTAAGCGCCAGCAAGTAGTAGTTCGAACCCCAAAGTGGGGGAGAACTGGTTATCTATGGAGAGGGAACTAGGTTTGGTTTAGGGTTTTGTTCGGCATCCAGGGCTCGACAATATATTCAGCATGGGTGTGCAGGTTATCTGGCTTATGTGGTTGATACACAGGTTGGGGACTAGACTTTAGTCTCTGAGGTACGAATTGTCAAAAAGTTTGCCGATGTATTCTCGAAGGAGTTACATGGCGTGGCTCCCCAGAGGCATGTTGAGTTCATGATTGATCTAGTTTCAGGTGCAACTCCGATTTCTAAGACGTTGTACCGCTTGGTGTTGGGTTTTGAGCACAATAACACTCCTATGGTGCACATGCAACCCTAAATTCTTTGGATCTATGTTTTCTTTAATTATACATGCATTTTCAATTTTTCCAAAGCATTCTACCTATCTAGCATACAATTGAAGCTATAGAATATAAACTTGGTTTGGATGCTTACCTCTTAAGTAGGGTAGAGTTCTTTACCTTTGAAAGCTTAAGCACCTCAATTGAGATGCCTTTATTGGTTCACAAACACCAAAATGCAAAAAGAGGCTTAAGAGAATAAGTTGTTTATCTCCAAGAGATGGTGTAGCCGATTTTGGGTCTAGAAGGGTTCTATTAATAGTGTTTCACATGCTAGGGTTACATTTTGTAAACCCTAATAACCCATGCCTTTCCACATTCTCATGCTCCATGGGTTTAACCTCCATGGACAATCCATGGATTAGTTTAGCCCACCTACATAATCATGGATCATTGGCCCACACTACAAGAATGATTGATTTACATAATCAATCCCCCTATATTTAATTAGTCTCTTTTGATCACAAAATTACTTACGAATTAATTCTTAATCAATACTAATTAAATAATATGTTTTCATATTATTATATTATACTTGTAATATATTAATAAACCATAAACAACCTTATTCTCAAAATCCATCCTATCAAGTTGCACTGGTGTTGGCAACCCAGAAAGGACCATGCTACAATTGGGTCATGTACATCTCAATTATAGTTATGGGCTTAGACACCGAATCCAACAGTCTCCGACTTGGATAAGTCTAATAACTATAGCTGCCAATGTTACTTCAGAATCCGACTTAGCAATCGTAAGCTTTCAAAAGCCGCTGTCAACTTTGACCCAGTCAGTGACACATCCTTTAGATAACGGATCATATAATCCTTTGTTCACATCATTTAGATAACGGATCATATAATCCTTTGTTCTTAAGATATCAGCAGGAAAAATACATGGAACAATGTCATACTTAGTGGCCAGCAGTTTGTTTCCCGATTTCCGATTTGTCTGACATAGAACATAACTGAACATATCAATTTAGTTCTGACCGGGCCAGACACATAGTTAAAATAGAATCATCGAGGGGCCCAAGATATCGCTTTTAATATTCTTAGGATAAAAGGGAACAAATAAAATTTGACATTATATGCTTGTACTAACTACTCATTAAATCATTCACAACGATACGTTTTATAACATCAAGTTACTGATGCGTTTTCGTATCATCAATGCACAACCAACTTGTAGTCAAAAACTCATATATCCTGGTTTGAAGAATTATACGATATTATAGTCTCACGATCAGTCAGATAAATTCCAGGAAGTGATTCAAGTGAGCACGGGTTGATCCAATACTCAAATCTTATTTCAGAAGTAGTCATGAATGGTGCAGCAAACCTGTTGCTATGCCTAACTCCATAGACAAATCTACAAGCCAATTCATGACAGTCTTCTTTCATACCTACTTCCAAAGTATGATCGACTGTGGATAGTTTGAATAAATCTTATTATTCTGGAAGTCAAAACATGCAAAGTGAAATAATAGTAAATGATTGACACAAGACAATAACTTTACTTATAAATAAAATTGCTTTTATTCATCATCAAATGTCAATTACAATTTAGCTATTACAAGTTTTGGTTTATCTAATCACTAAAACTAATATTGTCCTTTAGCCTAATGCCCCTCGCATGTTGCAAGTGCTTAACCCAAGTCAGTCCCTTTGTAAGAGGATCTGTTTGGTTGTCCTCTGACGATATCCTCTTCACCATGAGGTGTCCTTCTTCTACTTGATGTCTTATGAAGTGGTACTTATGTCGATATGCCTTGATCTTCCATTATCTATTGGTTGCTAGGTTAAGGAAACCTCCCCTTCATTATCGCAGAAAATCTCCACAGGCTCCTTTATGGAAGGAATAACTCAAAGGTCTATTATGAAGTTTTTCAACCATATTGCCTCCTTCGCTGCTTCTTTTGCTGATATTTACTCTAATTCACACATTAAATCAGCTACAGTCTCCTGCTTGGAACTTTTCCATGCCACTGCTCCTCCATTCAGGGTAAACACCCAGCTCAACTGAGAGCGGAAATTATCTCTATCAGTTTGAAAGTTGGCGTCACTATACCTTGTCACTCTCAATTCATCACTCCCACCAAGGGTAAGGACCTAATCCTTAGTCCTCCGTACGTACTTAAGAATGTTCTTAACCACAGTCCAATGAGCTTTACCAAGGTTCCCTTGATATCTGCTGACCATGCTCAAAGCAAAGGCCACATCAGGGCGAGTACAAGTCATAGCATACATGATCGAACCAACTGCGGAAGCATATGGTATATGACTCATTTATGCTATCTCAGCCTCTATAGTCGGACTCTGAGTCTTACTCAGTTTGGTATTGCTTTGGATAGGTAGGTTACCTTTCTTGGAGTTCTCCATGCTGAAATGTTTCAACACCTTGTCCAAGTAGGTACTTTGACTATGTCCTATTAGTCTTCTACTTTTGTTTTTCAATATCCTTATCCCTAGGATATAGGTAGCTTATCCGAGGTACTTCATAGCGAAACACTTCCCAAGCCAGGACTTAACCTTCTGCAAGGTTGGGATGTCATTTCTATGAGTAGTATGTCATCTACATACAATACCAGAAAGCTTACTATACTCCCACTAGCTTTGACATATACACATGACTCATCCTCGCTTCTTGAAAATCCAAACTCTTTGACTTTCTCATCAAAAAAAGATTGCGAGATGTTTGTTTCAATCCATAAATGGATTTCTCAAGCTTACACACTCTATTAGGGTACTTTGCATTGACAAAACCCTCTGGCGGACTCATGTAAACATTTTTAGCAAAATTTTCATTAAGAAAGAGATTTTGACATCCATTTTCCATATTTCATAGTCATGAAATGCAACAATCGCCAACATAAGCCTTTTAGATTTAATCTTCGCTATTGGCGAGAAGGTCTCATCATAGTCAACTCCCGGAGTTTGAATAAATCCCTTCGCAACCAGTAATGCCTTATATGTGTGTATATTCCCATCCATGTCGGTCTTCTTCTTGATGATCCATTTGCATCGGACTGTCTTTCGACCCGGTACATTGTCAACCTAGTTCCAAACTTGATTGTTCTACAAGGACTGAATCTCGCAGTCCATGGCCTATTTCCATTTAGCAGACTCGGGGCCTGCCATAGCTTCCTTGTAGTTGTTAGGTTCATCTGGATTTACCAGTGAGCTATCATTGATAAATGTATCACCTTCTACAGTAATATGGAAATGATAAAACTTATGTGAAACTCTAACTCTACTGGAACGCCTCAGAGGTTCAATTGGCCCAGCCAGAGTTTGCTCTCCGGGTTGAGTGCTACTGCTTAAGGTTCCTTCACCACTTGACTCTTGAAGCTCTTCAAGGTCAATTTGCCTCCCACTGTCCCCTTAACATATAAGTTCTTTGTCACGAAAGACTCATCTCCTCGCGATGAAGACAACATTGTCACTCGGTCTATAGAAGAGACACCCAAAGGACTTCTGCGGGTAGCCAATGAAAATACATCACTCACTCCGAGGTTCAAGCTTTTCATGAGTTTCGCATCTCACTAAAGCCTCACAACCCCAAACCTTTATGTGTTTTAATGTAGGAACCTTCCCAGTCCATACCTCGTTAGGTGTGTTTTGGAAACCTTTTTGGTAGGGATTAGATTAAGGATATGGGCAACAGTCTCTAAGGCCTACCCCCAGAATGAGATAGGTAACGAAGCTCGACTCATAATGGAATGAACCATGTCTAGGAAGGTTCTATTGCGCCTCTCAGCCACACCATTAAGCTGTGGTGTCCTAGGTGGAGTCAATTGTGAAACATTTCACATTCCTTAAGATAGTCAAGGAACTTGATACTAAGATACTCTCCTCCTCGATCAGATCGTAGCATCTTTATCTTCCTGCCCAGTTGATTCTCCACTTCTTGCTTAAACTCTTTGGACTTTTCAAATGTTTTTGACTTATGCTTGATTAAGTAGACATAGCCATATCTGTTGTAATCATCAGTAAAAGTCACATGGAAGTGATTAGCATCCCTTGTGGCAGTTCTGAATGGTCCACACATATCAGTGTGTATGAGATCCAACATACCTTCACCCCTTTCACAAGTACCAGTGAAGGGTGACTTGGTCATCCTTCCATGTAAACAAGATTCGCAAGTGTCATCTGACTTTAAGTTGAATGAATCCAAAACTCCATCCTGTAGGAGTTAGGCTATGCGCTTCTTGTAGACATGTCCAAGACGACAATGCCATAAGCATGCTTTATCCAAATCATTGGAAGAATCAATGTGTAACGCATTATTTCCTAGGTTATCTACAACATTCACAGTTTCATACACACCACTGCAAGGTAATGCTTCAAAATAAAATGCACCATTGTAATAAGCATTAAGACCACTAATTTCATTATTAAAATAAAAGGTAAAACCTTGTTTATACAAACTGTGAAAGGAAATAATATTTCTCACCATATCGGCCGAGTAACAATAATTATACAAATCTAAACTTTAACCATTACTAAGCAATAAAGAATAAAATCCAATCTTGGTCACATGCGACATTTTCCTATTTCTCATGATTAAGTTTATCTTCCTGTGCTCCACATCCCTACTTCTTTTTAGTCCCTGTAAATTAGAACAAATGTGAAATCCACAACCTGTATCAAGGACCCAAGAATTAGCATGTGATGAGTTTTTAGATTGAATAGTGTAAACACCTGCAAATGGGGGGGGGGGTTTGATCTTCCCATCCTTTATGTCCTGCAAGTACTTGGGGCAACTTCGTTTCTAGTGCCCTTTTTCATGGCAGTGGAAGCACTTTGCATCCTTTAGATTAGAGAAATTAGCAGAACTAGCTTTGGTCCCACTAGAAGAGGATCCATCAAGAGACTTTCCCTTGAGGATCTTCGAGGGAGCCTTCCTCTTCTTTCCTTTTCCATGTCCGATTGCTAGAACAAGGGCTGAAGGAGTAGTAGGAGTAGACATAACCGATTTGCCTTTCAGGTTGCTTTCAGCAGTCCTTAAAAGGCCTTGAAGCTTGCTAAGAGTGACATCCTCATTGTTCATATGGTAAGTCATACGAAACTGATCATAACAAGGAGGTAAAGAGTGTAGAATAATATCTATGGCTAACTCTTCATCAAAATTGACATTCAATTCAAGCAAGCGGTCCACAAATCTATACGTCTTTTGCAAGTGGGCCATGATGGGTTCACCATCCTTTATTTTGGTTGTGATCATGGAGGCAATGATCTCATACCTCTCCTGTCGAGCACTTTGATGGTATCTTTCCATCAAATCATGATAAATTTCATAGGGATAGTAGTCCTCATAGGACTTATGCAGGTCTGCCGTCATGGTTGCAATCATAAGAAACGACACCTTTGTCACATCCCTCTCATGAGTAGTGTGTTCCATGATTTGTTCAGGAGTGGCAGTGGTTACATCAATCTCCTTTAGTTCTTTATCAAGGTCATATTATTTATCCTTAAAGAGAATATACATTTTGATGTTATGAATCTAGTCATTGAATTTCGAGCCATCGAAAATGACCCTCCACATAGGTTCATGAGGGAGAAAGAGCTCGAAGGAATTGGCATGGAAGCATTGTTTGGGATAGACATCTGAAAAGAAGAAGAACAAAGTTTAGATTAGATGATAATCCTTAATATTACACCCAATATGAAATATTAAGGCTAGGAACCTACTCAATATTCTACAATTGCGAAGAGGGATGCCGTAATCCAATTGTAAAATATTTGAAGGTAGTTAAATGACGATTTACCAATTTCCATCATGAAAACAGACATAGATTATTAAGTTTTAATTGGTTTGAAATTCCTAGATCTTTGAGATTCATTGAACTTTTCAATGACATGTTTAAATCTTGGTGTCCCCTTCAAGTTTGTAACTGGGATGCCGAGGATCACAAACAAGGTGTGAATAACCATGCAAATTAGCTTGGTACACCCAGTGTTACATATCACCTAATCAATGTGCTAGTTAACCACACAAGCTCCATTGATCTATGATTAACATTAAGTTACCCTTTGCCATACATTGTCAGTTTCGGATTAGTGTGTTGGTTAACCACACAAGCTCCACGAATGACTTAACAATGGTGCAAAGTGTAATTTCATGGATTAGCACCATTTTCACATTTTCCAAAAGTAACTAAGATTGGGAATTTAATAAAAGTTTGGTTACTTTATATTTATCATTATACTTTTAATGAGGGAGAATTAATGTCCTAACCTACCCGTTCTGCTAATGACCCTCTACCAGTCAAGGAAGCGGTGGGTGAGAGTGGAAACCCATTAAACCATCATTTTATAGGCAGGAACTTTATACCCCCCTTATAGACCGGCTTCATGAATGAGCCCTACTAACGGTATGACTGAATTGGTCTTATACATACATACATATATATGTATATATATATATATATATATATATATATATATATATTATTATTAAACTTATAATATTATAAAGTATAAGGGCTGAATTTTAACTTTTAAAACTCTAGGGTTTGGAATTAAAGTTTCATTTAATGAGACTTTGCAAATTCCAAAACTTGAGGGCATGTTTTGAAACTTGTCAAAACTCTTCACATTCATAACCTATGAGTTTAATTTGATTTTAATGAAGAGACCTTTCATTTTCCATATCTTGAGGACAAGTGATGGAGGTCATTAAACATCATTTAGATCATTTTTCTAACAACTAAATTATCACATAATTCATGATCCAACTAAACTCATAATCAATACAATTTTATGTCAACAATTTGAAAAGCAACTTTGTTTATCATATAAAACAACAATTGTCTTAAAAAATTTGACAATTATCTTGTGATTGGATGAGTACAAGCACTACCATATCATAAAAAACATTTCCAATGATCCAAAACAGTTTTTGGTAGTGTTCCCAATCCAAACCAGGCCAAGAAACTCAAAATTATGCAAACAGATCCTTCAACTAGTCGAGTGCATGAACTGGTCTCGGCGAGTTGCTCTCTTACTGAGTGGAATCGTCGAGTCTGTTCATGAAGTCGGCGACTTGATCAGTCAGGTGCAAAAATTTCGACTTTTTCAGCTTTGAAAAACTAGCAAGCATCAAATATAATAGAAAACAATCCTAGGCTCTGATACTACTGTTGGGTTTTGAGCACAATAACACTCCTATGGTGCAGATGCAATCCTAAATGCTTTGGATCTATGTTTTCTCTAATTATACATGCATTTTCAATTTTTCCAAAGCATTCTCCCTATCTAGCATACAATTGAAGCTATACAATATAAACTTGGTTTGGATGCTTAGCTCTTGAGTAGGGTAGAGTTGTTGACCTTTAAAAACATGAGCACCGCAAGTGTGATGCCTCTATTGGTTCACAAACACCAAAATGAAAAAGGAGGCTTAAGAGAATAAGTTGTTTATCTCCAAGAGATGGTGTAGCCGATTTTGGATCTAGAAGGGTTCTATTTATAGTGTTGCAAATGCTACGGTTACACTTTATAAACCCTAACAAACCATCACTTTCCACATTCTCATGTTGCATGGGTTTAACCTCCATGGACTATCCATGGATTAGTTTAGCCCACCTACATAATCATGGTTCATTGGCCCACACTACAAGAATGATTGATTTACATAATCAATCCCCCTATATTTAATTAGTCTCTTATGATCACAAAATTAATTCCAAATTAATTCTTGATCAATACTAATTAAATAATATGATATCATATTAATATATTATACTTGTCATATATTAATAAACCATAAACAACCTTATTCTCAAAACCCATCCTATTAAGTTGCACTGCTGAAGGCAACCAAAAAAGGACCATGCTACAATCGGTTTAAGTACATCCCAGTTATAGTTATGGGCTTAGACACCAAATCCAACACTTGACACTGCTTGAGATGCAGGAGTTATCCTCTTAGCTTTAGGAGCTATTAGGCAAGCAGTAGTTCGTAGGTAGCGATGATACTGTTCGTCAAGAAGAAGGATGGTTTACATCAGATGTGCATTGATTACCGAGAGTTGAATAAGTTAACGGTGAAGAACCGTTATCCCCTTCTCCGTATTGATGACCTCTTTGATCAGTTGCACAGTTCATCTTGGTTCTCCAAGATCGATCTGAGGTCCGGGTATCATCAGGTGAGAGTGAAAGAGGAGGATGTGGAGAAGACCATGTTCCAGACTCGTTATGGGCATTACGAGTTTGTGGTGATGCCATTCGGGCTAACCAATGTTCCAGTTGTCTTTATGGATTTGTTGAATCGAGTGTTCTGGTCGATGCTCGACTGATCTGTTATTGTGTTCATTGATGATATCCTGGTGTATTCCAAGACCAGGGAGCACCATAAGGAGCACCTTTGAGAGCTTTTGGGAGTATTGAGATGGGAACGACTGTATGCCAAGTTCTCGAAGTGTGAGTTTTGATTACGAGAGGTCCATTTCCTGGGGCAAATCGTTAATCGGGATGGGATTTTGGTCGATCCGCCCAAGATCGAGGCAGTGATGTAATGGGAGGTTCTGAAATCTCCCTCAAAGATCAGGAGTTTCTTGGGTTTGGCAGGATACTATCAGAGATTTATTCAGTCGAACCTGAACATTAGGCAACACAGATGGCTAGATCCATCACTCGTCTAACAAGGAAGGTAGTAGATTTTTGATGGGGTCCTGAGTAGCAGTAGAAATTTAAGACTCTATGGTGTAGGTTATGTGAGGCCCCGGTATTGACCCTTCCGGAGGTAGTCGAGGATTTTGTGGTATTCTGTGATGCATCCGTTACTGGTTTGGGGGCGGTTCTTATGCAGAGGGGATGAGTGCTTGCTTATGCTTTATGTCAGCTGAATTCGCATGAGATGCGATATCCTACTCATGACTTGGAGATCGGCAATGGTGTTTGCGCTTAAGATTTGGAGACATTATCTTTATAGGTCCGTTGTATTGTCTACACAGATCACAAGAGTTTCAGATATCTTATAGACCGGCTGAACCTGAACATCAGGCAACATAGATGGCTGGACGTAGTCAAGGATTATGACTGCAAAATCCATTACCATCTTGGTAAAGCGAATGTAGTGGCAGATGCATTGAGCCACAAGACGGCTGGATCCTAAAGTTGGGAGATGTGTATGAGGATATATGTTGATTGTCCACTTTTGGCTTTGATCAGGGAGGCTTAGGCAGAGGGAGTTTGGAAGGAGAACTGGAAGCAGGAAAGGATCATGGGCATGATCAACATATTTGTCACCGATAGTTAGGGGTTGTTCACCCGATGCGGTCGGGTTTGGGTTCCAGGTTCCGATGGGATCAGACAGATAGTGTTGGAGGAGGCTAAAAATTCTCGCTTTTCTATACAACCAGGAACCACTAAGATGTATTAGGATTTGAGATTGACTTACTGGTGGCCGTGTATGAAGTGGGAGATAGCCTAGTATGTCGAGAGGTGCTTGCCCTATAGGATGGTCAAGGCTAAGCATCAATGGTCGCATGGAAAGTTGTAGCCTTTTGAGGTTCCCGTGTGGAAGTGGGAATAGATCACCAAGTTGTCGAATACGGCCAAGGGTTTTGATGCCATATGGGTCATCATGGATCGATTGACCAAGAGTGCCCACTTTTTGACCATCCGGGAGAGCTCTTCGGCCAAAAAGTTGGCCGATGTGTATGTACGAGAGATTGTTGCTCGTCATGGAGTTCCAGTCTCCATTTTTTCAGAAGGAGATGTTCGGTTCACTTCCCGATTTTTACAGAAGTTCCACGAGGAACTAGGCACGAGACTACATTTCAGCACTACTTATCATCCGCAGATGGATAGCCAGATTAAGCAGACCATCCTGACCCTAAAGGATATGTTACAGGCATGTGTCCTCGATTTCAGTGGGAGTTGGGATTCCTACCTACCTCTTGTGGAGTTCTCCTACACAAATAGCTATCACTCCAACATTGTTGCCCCACCTTTTGAGATTTTGTATGAACGGAAATGTCGTGTTCGGGTATGTTAGGGAGAGATTGGTCATAGGGTCATGGGAAAGATCGAAGTAGTGCTTCAGACCAGAAGAGTGATGCCGACCGACAACGATCAAAGTTAGAATTTAAGGTCGACGAGATAATATTAATGAAATTCTCGCCTTGGAAGGGTGTGATACGCTTTAGGGAGATAGGGAAATTGGGTCCCCGGTATATTGGACCTTTCTGTGTGATCTCCAAGGTAGGCAGAGTGGCTTACCCATTGGATTTGTCGAGTGACCTCAGTCAGATCCACAACACTTTCCATGTGTCTAAGTTGCGGAAGTGTGTGTTGGACGGTGAGGCGGGGGTTCCTTTGGATGATATTCAGATCGATGAGCGCCTGAATTATATTTAGAGGCCGGTGGATATTTTGGAAAGAAAGCTGAAGTGTGTGTTGGACGGTGATGTAGGGGTTCCTTTGGAAAAGGTTCAATGGCAACATCAGAAAGGCTCCGAGTGGACCTAGGAGCCGAAAGCTGAGATACGAAAACATTATCCTAGGTTATTCACTACAGTCGACTTCAAGGACGAAGTTTGGTTCAAGTAAGGGAGAATTGTAACATCCTAATCATAATGTACTTCTAATTTTGGCCCTATAATTGAATTATATTGTCTTTTGGTCCCGAAGTAAATGAAAGAGTGCAAAAGGGCCCATAGTGACATTTTGGTAATTTTAGATTTTTTGGAGTACGCTATGCATAGTACGCTGGGCGTACACCTCGTATGCAGGGCGTACTTGAGGATCATGCAAACCCTAATTTTTAGGGCTTGGATAATATTTAAAACTCATTATAGCCCCACATCTAATTCTTATTCAGCCTTCTTCTGTGAGATCGACCCCCAAGCAAGCCCCAAGAGTAAGAGAGAGCATTTTGTAGCCTTTGGAGTGATTTGAAGTGTTCTCGAAGAGGATGAGAGTGGTGTCGAGAGCTTGGAGTTTGGGAAGCACTTTGGATATGAGATTTCCTTCTTGTTAGCAAGCTCTAGAAGGTAAAAAGTTTGCATCTTGATCACTCCATCTTGTAGGTCAAGACTTTTGCTCTTTTAAGAGACTTTTTGGTCCCAAAATGGTGATTCTTTAGCATGTCGTGTTCTTGACCCAATAAGTAGTCCTTTCAGACCTTTGGGAGGGTTTTGAGTCACAAAAATGTGTTTTGGACAGTTAGTTTAGCTCCATGCTTTCTTAGAAGGTCTTAATGCATTAAGATGTTATACCTTGGGGTATTGGGCACTTAATGGACATGCAAACTCATAAAGTTGGAAAATTTATGACTCATTATGGTATTGTAGGCTTAGATTTGGAAGTTCGACATGCGAGCTTAATGCATTCAGCTCTTGATGTGTTTTTGGGAAGACTGGGTGTACACCTTGCTTTACCTGGCTACGTAGTGCGTACGTGGTCAACCTCCTCGATGGTGGTCAATGCTCGAGTATGACCCGCGTACTTCAGGAGTACACCCCCGCATACACACCTGAGTCGACTCGGCTGGGTTGACTCAGTTGACTTTGACAAGTTTGACCTAGGGGTATTTTGGGTATTTTGAATGGTGTTTGAGAATTGGTCATGTGGATGAATAAGTGTCTATTAGAGATGAGATTTTGGTTCGGGACCTCATTAGTTATTGTTCAAACTGTGAGGTGAGTTTTCCTTACTATACTTATGGATCGAAGTCACCAAGGTCGACCCATTGGATTTGATATCCTACTCTGTGATAGATTGTCGTTATGCGGTAGTGATCTGTTAAATCTATTTAATAGTTGTTGTCCAGTTACAAGTTTATATGTGAAGTGATTAAAACTTTAATCTTTGAAGATCGATTAGATCTTAAACAGGTAAGTAAATATA
The DNA here is from genome assembly GCF_051521515.1 of Lactuca serriola. Classification (NCBI taxonomy): domain Eukaryota; kingdom Viridiplantae; phylum Streptophyta; class Magnoliopsida; order Asterales; family Asteraceae; genus Lactuca; species Lactuca serriola. Next base: position 231,311,648 of record NC_136412.1, read on the forward strand.
AAACAGCAAGAACACGAAAATAAGAACAAGGCAAGAGTGAATCAAACGTGTCGAATGATTAAAACAAAATCCTCAGAAGAGCTCGATTAAGAACATCAACTGTAGAGGATTGGTAGGTTTACAAGAACGATCAAAGAAATCTGTAAATACTATCGTTATGCTCTAGATCAATCGTTAACCTAATATGCATGCAAGCATATACTTATATAATAAACATAATGGGCTCTCGGTTGGACAGGCCCAAACCGGAATACAAATAAAATAAACAAATAGCCGAGCCCAAAGACGCAACCCTTGAACGAATCTTCAACCCAACAATCTCCCCCTTTGCGTCAATTGGAGCGAGATCTTCACTTGTTACTTGGGCTAGCAGCGGAGGCAGGTACCTTCTTCTTCACGGTGTTAAACAGACGAGAGATAAGAGCCAGAATCGTCTGCCTAAACCTGATGTACCACTGGATCATGTCATCGAAGTACTTAACATCATCCGCTGCATGCTCTTTACACCTTCGAACGATCGACAACACGTGCTCTAGACAAGTAGTGGTGTAAAGATGTTTGTCAGCTAAAGCAAAGAGACATTTATGTCCTTCTGCTCTAGTGAACATAACCGAATTGCGTCTCGGGTCGATCTTGCCCATTTTCATCTGATTGAGATCACTGGCCGATCCTACAGGAGCTATCTTCGGTTTCTTCTTGAAGACAGTGGCTACCTCCTGATCCATAAGGGCTACCTTCATGATATAACAGACAATCATCCTCTTGAGATGGTCTATGATCGGACCATATTCAGCTTCATTTGTCAAGAGGATGTTATGCAAAACAATCCAATCATGAGGATTTAAGTTCGTTAGATCTGCCAGGGAGATATGATGTGCAGTTCTTGCAGATCCTCGAATCACCTTGAACCGAACATCAATGAATCTACCTTTGGTGTAAGGCTTCAGTACCCGGACGTTCACTATCTTCTGGGCGCTCCAAGTTAGATACTGAGGACGAGCAGCCTTCAGATAGAAGTCGATGAGCTCCCTATCAACCTCAGGGTTCGGATGAGGGACTTCATAAATATTTGAGAAGGCGTGGAAGATAAACAACTTTCGAGTCAACGGCATGTCAAACTGCGAATCGACAGAATTATTGCAGTCGAACGAAATCACCGGCTCGAGCCATAAGATGCTGGGAGTGTCTATGGCCTCTTTGATCATTCGCTCCCGAGTCCAGGCAGGGAAGAGAGTCTTCCTGCTCTCGAGTAGATCGTTGGCTTCCTTCTTCTTGCGTTCGGCTTCTTCAGCCTCTCGCGCCACACGATTAACATCTTCATCAACATTGCGACTGTTCTTTCGTTTCAACATGTCCGCAATAGTTTCTTTGTCTTCATCTTCATCTTCTTCCTCAGCTATGTTTTTCCCTTTGTCTTTCACACCTGAACCCGAAGCTTGACCAGTCGGAGGTGGTTCGGTTGTGTGAGTAGCTTTGGAGGAAGGAGGTGGTTTCGATCCGGTCTTCTTGTCTTCTCCCCCTTGTTTCGGATTCGACACAAAACTAGGTAAGCCTTCGATTTTGCTGAGAAGGTCCATGGCAGGAGAAAGCTTTTCAGCAAGGGTTCGCCTCACCGAATGGTTGAGAATTGGATCGTCTGCTTCTAGGATGTTTGATAAGGCAGCGTGTACATCCGAAATACATGTCTTGATGACCTCCCTTTCGGATCGAAGAGCTTCAAGCTGTTGTTGAGAGTTTGATAGCTAAGTGCTCTTGACCTTTAGGGCGGTAGTTTTTCTTGCTAGAACGTCCATCAATGAGTTCTCAGCAGCGAGATCCTCCTGAAGCTTAGCGAGGCGCTCATCAATGGAGGCACGAAGGGCCGAGTTGTCGTCGCTTATTGATTGGCGAAGGTTGGCGAACGAGATCAACTCCGTTGAGACGAACTTTGCCAATTGCTGAACAATCGGTTCCAAAGTTGTCTTGGTAGAATCCGCACTCTCCTGTAATGACTTCAACAGAGAAGAGGCGTCTGAGAATAGTTTATCGACTTTTGCGGTCGCAGCCTCACAGGCTTTGGTAGAGGCGTCTATGGCGGCAGTGGCTGAGGCTACCGAATCATGCTGAGCCCTGGAGAAGGCATCAACAATCTTCTGAAGTGCAACTTCAGATAGAGAGGACTGTTGGTTGGAAGATGAGGCGAGAAGTAAGTCCACCTTCTTGTTGAGCTCCTTAAGATGCTTCTTTGTCACTGGAGCATCATCCTCTTCATCACTCTGAACCTGAAACAGACTAAAATAGACCGAATCGAAGGTCATGTTATCACCGCCAAGGAACGGGTTATCTCCATCAGAGGCGTGATCTGGAGATGGTTGGGGTGGTGAAGCTGGGGGTGTTGTGGTTTTTGTGGATTCAGGTTGAGTGTGGGGTGGGGTAGTTTCGGGTGGTGGTTGAGTGTGGGCAGGTTCGGTTGTATGCTGGGTTTCGGTTTGAGGTGGTTCGGTTACGGGTGGGGTTTCGGTTACAGGTGGTGTTTCGGTTGCAGTTGTGAAAATGGGTGGTGGTATAGGGAAAGAGGTTGGAGGAATAGTGGTAGTGGGGTTTATGGTGGGAATGGAAGTAGGAATGGTTTGCGTGGGTGAAGGAATGGGTGAGTTGTGGATTTCCATATCTGGGGTAGGAGATCGGGGTGGGGTGTTGCCTCTTGGAGGGGTTTCGCCTCTTTAAGAGCCGTCCGATTCCGAACTCTCGCCTTCAGAGTCACTTGAAGAAGAGGGAATAACAAGCTTGTGCTTCGGTTGAGTCTTCCTCCTCTTCGGCTGTGGGGACTGTGCAGCTTTTGTCTGTTTCCTCTTCTTAGGAGAAGGACCCTTAGGAGCTTTGGTCGCTTGCTTCCCTTTGTCCGCCTTTTTGCCCCTGGGCACCGGTTTGTCAGCATCATGGATGGACTTTAGCATTTCCGGTGTTAGTTCCCTAGGACCAGATGCCTTGAACTCTTTGATCGTCCGGATGATCCTGCTGTCGGATGGGACGTCGCCATACATGGTCTCCGGAATGGAGCCAATGAAAGAGAACTTGGATGCATCAGATACGATTATCTTGGTGGTATGAAAAGTACCGACCGAAGACATCACCGCACTAGCGGCAGTAGGTATATCCAGCTTATCCATCGCCCATTTGGTGATAAGAATCCAGAACCGGGCAAACGACACCTCAGAATGTCGTAATGAAGAAGAAAGGCTCTGGATGAGCTGTTGCCAGAGGACCAACCCAATGTCGAGGTTGACGCCGTTGTAAACTGCGTACATAATCGACAAGAACAGTCGACTAGCACCATTAGATCCTGAGCTCCGTTCAGACAAACCCTTGAAGAGGACTGTGAACATGCCGTTCCACTGCGGCGGCAAGCAGGACTTCTTGAACTTTGCGACGGAGACGAGCGCCTCCGTGTACCCCATGTTATAGAACATGTTGTAAAGATGCCCAATCGGAATCGTCTCCGGATTAATTCACGATGGGTCAGCAGCCAAACCAATCAAAGTACCAAACCGCTGTCGAGAAATAGAGGTCTTGTGATCAGCAACCTCGAAGAACACCCGCTCGACTGCTTTGTCGTAATAGGCAGTCGCATACACCTGCGAGAGAACCACCATTGGCATAGACTCAATCCTGGAGAGAGCTGGAGCGATTTGGGAGTACTTCAGGCACTCGATGATCGGCGACATGTAAGAGGCGTACACCAGAGGGTTTAGGTCGATCACCAGGCATTGTTGTGGACGAATAGGAAGGATTTGTGAGGTAGCATGGACGGAAGATGATTCTGCCATTGTTGAAGATTGAAGAAGATGATGAACAGGAAAGCTTTTGGGAGTTTTTGTTCTCTTGAAATTTCGGAGGCAGTAAAGAGGTAAATGGGAGTGGAGACTGCCTTTTATAGTGATTTGTAAGGAGAGAGAAAAATCTGTTCAAGTCTTCTATGGAAATACGAAAAGGTTTCCTGAATGACAGATGCGTGACAGTTGAGGCGTGCGATGATCGCGTAGGAGAGAGAGTGTCAGATTCCTAGGATCACGCCGCCCAACAAGCGCCGTTTCAGAAGAAAACCATTTCAAATCCTCACGCGCCTTTAAATGCCAGAGAGGAGTTGCTTGAAATTCGCACACGCGTCCACTTTGTCAGTAAAAGAGTGGACGTTTCAAATTCACACGCGCCCCTTTTTACCAGCAGTTGAAATTCAATCCTTTTATTTCCCGCCTGAGTCAGCAACCCTTCGTCTTATCTTTTTGAATCGCATCTTTTGAATAAATGGCCCACGTGGATGATTGTTGACCACGTCTTAATAATTAATCACCAATGCAATAAATCAGCCTGAAATTAATTAGTAACGGATTTTTGGAAAATCAAAGATTTTCGTGCTAAGAGTGTAAAAAGAAAAGAAATAAAGCAACTCTTTTTAGGAATGACTGTGATGTCAATAATGACACGAAACAAATGATCACGGGCACGAATCTCTTCCTTCAAGGTCAAGAGAGACCTTAAAGTGTTAATGTGGATTCCCGTTGAATAACGATCAAACACTTATTAATAAATGTTGAAAGGCTTCTTTTAATTAGGCTACTTAAGGGTGGCTTTCGCTTTGATTCAACAATTCTAATCTTGAAATAAGAAAGAAAGTGAATAAAGTACTTGTGAGACCGGTGTAGTCTGTTGAACAAGTAGGTGGGAATTAATATTAAATTGGCTTGGAAAATATAAAATTTCAAAAAAAAATAAAAACTGGATTCCAAGGGAAGAAATGTTATGGTGTTTAACAATTTCATAGGAATCACACAAAATAAAATTTGAGATTTCATGAAGGTACATCCGTCAATTCTTTGGTGAAAACTTGAGCAAATTAATTGATCACCGTCAATTCAGATTTGGTGTTGAATTTTGGGTTTCACTCAGCTCGTAGTGACACGAAACTAAGATCATAAACACAGATGTTGTGTAACCATAAACCTCAGTGGTAATTTCTGAGAGTCTCAAGGGTTACGTTGATGAAACGAATGTAATGGAGAATAGTAATGGAGATCGTGTTAGAAGATAAAGTACCTCTGCTGCGAAAATAAGGACCAAGCAGAAAACTCTTAACTCATGTGAGAAAAGAGTGAGGTAGCTCACGATGAGAATAAATGTGGTAGCCTTATTGGGAAGACAAGGTTTGTTTATACCAGGTCATGAAGGGTATTATTCAAAATCTTATAAGGCTTGGGACACATACAGCAGCATGCTTCTAGGGACACTTAAGTAATCCAACATTTATACCCCCATAAACGAACGAACACACAAAAAAAATGAAAGAGAAAAATATTTTTGGAGTTATTTAGATATATTAAAAAAAATGAAAAATAATAAAAAAATATGTAAGAAAAAAATAAGACTAAGAAAGAGTAAAAAAAAAACTTTGGAAAAAATTTGAAAAACCGAACCCAAACGTTCGGTTGGGAAAAATTTTGAAAAACCGAACCCGAGCGTTCGGTTGGTTTCGGTTCCAGAAAATTTTGAAAAACTGAACCCGAGCGTTCGGTTGGTTTCGGTTCCAGAAAATTTTGAAAAACCGAACCCGAGCGTTCGGTTGGTTTTGGTTCCAGAAAATTTTGAAAAACCGAACCCGAGCGTTCGGTTGGTTTCGGTTACAGAAAATTTTAAGAAACCGAACCCGAACCTTCAGTAGGTTTCGGTTTTGGAAAATTTTAAGAAACCGAACCCAAACCTTCGGTAGGTTTCGGTTTTGGAAAATTTTAAGAAACCAAGGAATTTAGACATTCAATCAGAAAATACTTTTAACAATAAGATAAACAACTTTGTACAAGAAATATACAACCAAGAAAAACTACCTTTGAAGTGATGAGCGAGTCAGATGGTTTTAACCGAACCCGAACGTTCAGTTGGTTTCGCTTCTTACGTTGGAGGTTGAGAGGTAGTGTGAGGTACTGACTCTGATTCCATCATACCTAGCCCTTGCAATATTCTGTTGAATGATGCTTCAGGAAGAGCTTTGGTAAAGACGTCAGCCAGTTGATCAGTGGTTCTTACGAAGTGAACTTCGACATTTCCATCTTCCACGTGATCTTTGATGAAGTGATACCTCAGTGCTATGTGTTTGGTTTTAGAGTGTTGCACTGGGTTATGACAGATCCTAATTGCACTTTCAGAGTCACAATATAGTGGGATCTTCTTCATATTGAGTCCATAGTCTCGAAGTTGACTCTGGATCCAAATCACTTGTGAGGTGCAGGAAGCAGCGGCTATGTATTCTGCTTCGGCAGTAGACAACGACACACACGTTTGTTTCTTGGATTGCCAGCTGACCAACTTCCCGTCTAGGATTGACAGCCACGAGTAGTGCTTTTTCTGTCGAGTCCACATCCTCCAAGGTCAGCATCAGAATAGGCTTGAACGAAGAAGCCTGAGTTGGAGGGATACCATAGACCTAAGGAGGTGGTTCGCTTGAGATAGCGTAAAATGTTCTTCACTGCAAGCATGTGAGGTTCGCGTGGGTTTGCCTGAAATCGAGCACAATAACACACAGAAAACATGATGTCAGGCCTGCTAGCAGTAAGATACATCAGTGAGCCTATCATTTGACGATAGAGCGTGATATCGACAGCCGGTTTGTCTAGGGATGGAGTTAGCTTGGTGCCGAATGCCATTGGGACTTTGACTTTGGAGTCTCCCATCATACCAAACTTTGCTAGGAGAGTCTTCGTGTAAGCTTCCTGATTGATAAAGATGCCTTCGGGTCCCTGTCTAATATTTAAACCAAGGAAAAAGTTAATAGGACCCATTGAGCTCATTTCAAATTTAGTCTCCATCAGCTTTCTGAATTCAGCTGTTAGGCTGGGATTCGTTAAGCCAAAGATGATGTCATCGACATAAATTTGAACTATCATAAGGTGGTTACCTTCCTTTTTGCGAAAGAAGGTTGGGTCAACCGAACCTTGTTTGAATTTAGACATCTTTAAGAACTTAGTTAGCGTTTCATACCAGGCTCTCAGAGCTTGTTTAAGGCCATACACAACTTTATCCAGAATATAGCAATGGTTTGGATACTTTTCGTTCACGAACCCAGGAGGTTGCTCCACATACACGGTTTCTTCGAGTTCTCCATTAAGAAATGCACACTTGACGTCCATTTGGAAAACTTCAAAGTTTTTGTGGGCAGCATAAGCAAGAAATATTCTTACAGATTCCAGCCTAGCTACAGGAGCGAAAGTCTCTTCATAATCAATCCCTTCCTCCTGACAGTATCCCTTTACTACCAAACGAGCTTTGTTCCTTATTACATTCCCTTCCTTGTCCATTTTATTCCTAAAGACCCATTTGAGACCAACAACCGAAGCATCCGGAGGAGTTGGAATGAGGCGCCAGACTTTGTTCCTTTCAAATTCGTTCAGTTCGTCTTGCATTGCTTGAACCCAATCAGAGTGATCGAGGGTAGTGTTAACTGTCTTCGGTTCAACTTTTGATACGAATGAGTTAAACATACAAAACTCAACCTTTGAAAATAAGGATGTTTGTTTTGCCTTCAGTTGTGATCGGGTCAGAACTGATGGGTTTTGAGCATTCTAACACTTCCTAAGTGTACATGCAACCCTAATAAACCTTGGATCTATGTTTGTCTAAGATACATGCAAATAATTATTTTTCCAAGGCTTATATCCTAACTAGCATGGCATGGGGAACTTGAATCAAATAAAGCTAGTAGAAACACTTACCTTGTAGTTGTAGTTGATTCCTTGGAGTTTTAGAGCCTAGCACCAATAATGTGGATGCCTCAAATGAAAGTCACAAATCACCACAAACTTGGAACTTTGAGAGAATAGTCACACTTCTCTTGAAATCGGCCCTCACCTCAACATGTGTCAACTAGTGTTCACTAGCTTGATTTCAAGAGCCAAAGCCTCCTTTATATAGTGTGGTGGATTAGGGTTACATCCATGTAAACCCTAATACCCATGTCTCTTCATTTCCATGAGATCCATGGGTTAAAGCTCCATGGAGTATCCATGGACTTCTCCATCCAAGCCTAGCCCATTCCAAATAAGCATAAGCCCACACTATATAAATATAGAAGCCCATATTAATTAGTAATATCTTTGATCACTAAATTAATCCTAGATTAATTATAGATCACTACTAATTAAATAATATGATCTTATATTAATATATTAGAACTTATAATATATTAATAAATCATAACTTGTACTATTCTCAAATATTATCCATAAATTGTTCGGGTGAAGTGCAACCCAAATGGACCATGCCGGGTCGGGTCAAGTATATACCAAATATAGTTATGAACTTAGACAATATATCCAACAGTCTCCCACTTGGATAAGTCTAATAACTATAGTTGCAAGTATGACTTCAGGAACCGATCAGCAATCGTAGCTCTTTAAACTCTGTTGAACTAGAACGCGCCATTTAGATAACTGATCATATAATCCTCTGTTCTAGATATCAAGCGGACAAACACATGGAACATTGTCTTGCTTATTGTCCAGCATTTGTTTCCCGATTTCCGATTTGTTTGACATAGAACTCAACTGAACACATCAATTTAGTTCTGACCGGGCCCGGTACATAGGTCAAAACAAAATCATCGAGGGGCCCAAATATCAGCTTCTAATCCAAGAAGGAACAGATAAACTTCGACTCATATGTTTGTTCTACCACTCATTGAATTACACACAAAGGCACATTTTATAACATCGAGTTACCAATGCGTTTACGTACAATCAATGCATAACCAACTCGTAAGTAACAAATCATATCTCTAGGTTTGAAGACTTATATGATATTACCGTCTCACGATCACTCGAGATAAAATTCCATGAAGTGATTCCAGTGAGCGTGGGTTGAGTCCAATGCTCAGAACTTATGAGCACTCATGATTGTTGTAGCCATGTCCAACACCTTAGACCTCTGCAACCAATCATGACAGTCTTGATTCATACCTACTTCCGACATATGACCGACTGTGGAGGTTTGAATAATATGATATACCAAACATAATTATTCTGGAAGTCAAAACATGCAAAAGAAATATAGTAAAAGATCGACAAGAGATAGCAACACTTTACTCATAAATAAAACACCTTTTATTCATCATCAAATGTCAATTACACTTTACAAATTTCTGGGTTATCTAACTACTAAAACTTATATCATCCTTCAGCCCTATGCTCCGAGCATGCTGGAGATGCTTAACCCTACTCAGTCCCTTCGTGAGGGGATCTGTCGGGTTCTCATCCGATGATACTCTCTTCGCCATGAGGAGTCCTTCTTCAATTCGATGTCTGATAAAATGTTATTTTCTGTTGATGTGTCTGGATCTCCCGTGATCCCTTGGTTCCTTGGCTAAGGCAACCGCACTATTGCTGTCACAGAAAATCTCCATTGGCTCTTTTATAGCTGGAACAACTCTAAGGTCTCCGATGAAGTTCTTTAGCCATATCGCCTCCTTTGCTGCCTCGCTTGCTGCTATATACTCTGATTCACAAGTGGAATCAGCCACTGTCTCCTGCTTGGAACTCTTCCAAGAAATTGCTCCTCTATTTAGGGTAAAGACCCAGCCTGACTGAGAGCGGAAATTATCCCTATCAGTCTGGAAACTAGCATCACTATACCCTACAACTCTTAAGTCATCACTCCCACCGAAGGTAAGGACCCAGTCCTTAGTCCTTCGCAGGTACTTGAGGATATTCTTTACCGCAGTCTAGTGTTCCTTTCCAGGGTTCGCCTGATACCTGCTAACCAAGCTCAAAGCAAAGGCTACATCAGGTCGAGTACACGTCATAGCATACATGATCGATCCTACAGCTGAAGCATAAGGAAATCGACTCATTTCTGCTATCTCAGCCTCAGTACTAGGGCTTTGTGTCTTACTCAATCTAGCGTTACACTGAATGGGTAACTCACCTTTCTTGGAGTTATGCATGTTAAATCTTTTCAACACTTTGTCCAAGTAGGTACTTTGACTAAGTCCAATTAGTCTTTTACTCCTGTTTCTCAAAATCTTTATCCCTAGGATATAGGCAGCTTCACCAAGGTCCTTCATAGCGAAACACTTCCCAAGCCAGGACTTTACTTCCTGCAGGGTTGGGATGTCATTTCCTATGAGTAGTATGTCATCCACATACAGTACCAAAAAACTGACTATGCTCCCACTAGCCTTGATATAGACGCAAGATTCATCTTCACTCCTCGAAAAGCCAAATTCCTTGACTTTCTCATCAAAGCAAAGATTCCACCTGCGAGGTGCCTGTTTCAATCCATAAATGGATTTCTCGAGTTTACACACTCTATTAGGGTACTCGTTGCTGACAAAACCCTCTGGCTGACTCATGTAAACATCTTCAGCCAACTTTCCATTAAGGAAAGCGGTTTTGACATCCATTCGCCATATTTCATAGTCATGAAATGCAGCTATGGCTAACAAAACCCGAATAGACTTAATCTTGGCTACTGGAGAAAAGGTCTCATCATAGTCCACTCCAGGAATTTGAGAGAAGCCCTTTGCAACCAGTCTCGCCTTATAAGTGTGTACTTTACCATCCATGTCGGTCTTCTTCTTGAAGACCCACTTGCACCCTACAGTCTTACGACCAGGTACATTCTCAACCAAGTTCCAAACTTGATTGTCATACATGGATTGTATCTCGCTATCCATGGCCTCTTTCCATTTAGCAGCCTCAGGGCCTGCCATGGCTTCCATGTAGCTGTTAGGTTCATCCAGACCTACTAGTGTCTCATCACTAATAAGTGTCTCACCTTCCGCAGTAATATGGAAACCATAGTAATGCTCAGGTGCATTCCTAACTCTCGTGGAACGCCTCAGAGGTACAGGCTCATCAACTGGCTCAACAGGAGTTTCCTCCTCAAGTTGAGGGCTAGTGTTTGAAGTTCCTTCACCGCTTGATTCTTGAATTTCTTCAAGATCAATTTGCCTCCCACTGTCTTCTTGGCTTATAAATTCTCTCTCTCGAAAGACTCCTCTTCTTGCTACAAAGACCACATTGTCACTAGGTCTGTAGAAGAGGTAACCAAAGGATTGCTGTGGGTAGCCGATGAAAATACACCTCTCGCTTCGAGGTTCGAGCTTATCATGAGTCTCACGTCTCACGAAAGCCTCACAACCCCAAATCTTGATGTGGTCTAGCTTAGGTACTTTGCCAGTCCACATCTCGTGAGGAGTTTTGGCAACTTTCTTTGTAGGGACAAGATTAAGAATATGGGCGGCAGTCTCTAAGGCATACCCCCAGAATGAGATTGGTAGTGTAGCTCGACTCATCATGGAACGAACCATATCCAACAAGGTTTGATTACGCCTCTCAGCCACACCATTCAACTGTGGTGTCCTGGGAGGTGTCAATTGTGAGACAATCCCACATTCCCTAAGATAGTCGAGGAACTCTGAACTAAGATACTCACCTCCTCGATCGGATCGAAGCATCTTAATGTTCCTGCCCAATTGATTCTCGACTTCCTGTTTAAATTCCTTAAACCTCTCGAAAGTCTCTGACTTATGCTTGATTAAGTAGACATATCCATATCTACTGTAATCATCAGTAAAAGTCAAATAATAACGATTAGCATCCCTTGTGGCATGTTTGAATGGTCCACACACATCCGTGTGTATAAGGTCCAACAAACCTTCACCCCTCTCACACGAGCCTGTGAAGGGTGACTTTGTCATTTTTCCAATTAAGCATGATTCGCAACTATCATCTGACTTTAGGTCAAACGACTCCAAGACTCCATCCTTTTGGAGTTGGCCTATGCGTTTCTTGCTTATATGTCCAAGACGACAATGCCATAATGATGCTTTATCCAAGTTATTATTATTAGTAGAATCAATACACAAAACATTATTTCCCAAGTTATCTACAACAGATACAGCTTCATACACACCATCACAAGGTAATGCTTTAAAATAAAAAACATTATTATAGAAAACATCTATAGAACCAACTCCATTATTAAATGAAAAGGTAAACCCTTGTTTGTACAAAGCATGAAAGGAAATAATATTTCTTGCCATTCCTGGCAAATAACAACACTTATTCAAATCTAAATTAAACCCACTACTTAGCGATAAAGTATAAACTCCAATCTTGGTAACAAGTAAAGCTTTCCTATTCCCCATGATCAAGTTTATTCTTCCTTGCTCCACATTCTCACTTCTTCTTAGTCCCTGCAAGTCACAACAAATATGAATACCACAACCGGTATCAAGGACCCAAGACTTAGAATGGGGTGAGTTATTAGAAATGATAGTGTAAGTACCTGCATGGTTGAGTTTGACTTTCCCATCCTTCACATCCTGCTAGTACTTTGGGCAGTTCCGCTTCCAATGAGATTTTTCATGACAATAGACGCATTCAGCCTCTTTTGGGTCAAAAGAAGGAGTGACGAAACCTTTCTTGGTTCCACTTGAAGAAGAGCCATCAAGGGTCCGAGCCTTGGTACCCTTCGAGGATCTCTTTCTCTTCCTCCATCGATTTTTCCCAATTGCCAAAACCGGAGTTGAGTTTGGAGTAGGAGTGATAGCAACCGACTTCCCCTTAAGACCTGATTCTGCGGTCTTGAGAAGTCCCTGAAGTTTGCTGAGTGTGACCTCTTCCTTATTCATGTGATATGTCATGCGGAATTGATCATAGCACGATGGTAAGGAGTGCAAAATGATATCTATTGCAAGATCCTCAGGGAAGTTCACATTAAGCTTCAGCAAACGATCCACATACCTTTGCATTTTCTGCATGTGGCTCGTGACGGATTCCCCGTCCTTCATCATGGTTGTTATCATGGAGCAGATGATTTCATACCTCTCTTGTCTTGCACTTTGATGGTATCTTTCCATCAAATCTTGGTGCATTTCATAAGGGTAGAAATCCTCATAAGACTTTTGGAGTTCCGCTGTCATCGTGGCCATCATGATGCAAGCCACTTTCGTAGCATCCCTTTCATGTGCCCGAAATTCAGCGATCTCCTGAGGAGTTGCAGTGGTCTCATCAATCTCCTTAAGCTCCTTGTCAAGGACATATTCTTTGTCCTCGTAGCGGGTAATCATCCTGATGTTTCTGATCTACTCATTGAAGTTGGATCCATCAAAGGTGACTTTCCCACACAAGTTCATAAGGGTAAAGGAGCCATTAGGATTAGAGCCAGAAGCAGCATTGTTTGAAGACATCTAAAAAGAAGAGAGCAAGATTAGTTTAGATATAAGAGAGTCCTTAATAAAACACCCAAATGTAATATTAAGGCTAGGATCCAATCACAATATAATATAACTTAGAAGAGGTATGCCGTAATCTAAGCTATACCATATTTGAAAGGTAGGTGAATGACGATTCACCAATTTCCACCACGAAAACCGAAATATTTAAGTATTAGGCTTTTATTGGTTCTTAGAAATTCCTAGATTCTTTGAGATTCAATGAACTTTTCAAAGGCATGTTTCAATCTCGAGTGTGCCCTCCAGGTTTTGTGACTGGGATGCCGAGGATCACAAAACGAGGTGTGAAGTAACCATGCAAATCACTTGGTACCCTTTAAAGTTTATCACTCAATCGATGTGCCGGTAAACCACACACGCTCCATCGATACTATAATAAACCTTTAAGTCACCCTTTACCTACCTTGTTAAGTCCATGTTAGTGTGCCGGTTAACCACACACGCTCCACCAACGACTTAAACAAAGTGTAAAGTGTAATTTCATGGATTAGCACCTTATTCACATTTTTCCTAAAGTAACTAAGATTGGGAATTTAATAAAACATTTAGTTACTTTATAATATTCATCATACTTTGAATGAGAATTTATAAGTCCTTGTCTTACCCGTTCGGCTAACGACCCTCCACTAGTCAAGAAAGCGGTGGGTGAGAGTGGACACCCATTAAGTCACCATTTTATAGGCAACAACCTTATACCCACCTTATAGACCGGCTTCGTGAATGAGGCGTACTAGCGGTAAGACGACTTTGTTCTTATACATATATATATATATATATATATATATATATATATATATATAATTATTAAATCATAATAATATAAGTATAAGGGTTGAATTTTAACTTTTAAAATTCTAAGGGTTGGAACTAAAGCTTAACTTAACTTTACTTGTTCCAAAACTTGAGGGCAAGTTTTGTAAACTTTCAAAACTTTTCATTTCTTGTAACTTATGAGTTTAATAGAGTAATAAAATGAGGAATTTTCATTTTTTCTAACTCTTGTGTTCTTTTAATGGTTTTTAATCCAAGAGACTTTTGGTTTTCCATAACTTGAGGAAAAGTTATGGACTCCATTAAAACACATTATGTTCAAGAATTAAACTACCACATAGGTTACAAATAATTCCTATGATCATCTAAACTTCATAAGAACAAGAACATGAATATGAACACTTTCAAGAATCAAAATCACATTAAACTTTGTAATTTTGATAACTAGTTGTTGTAAATGAATTAGCAAAAACATTACACCAGCTAAAACAAGTTTTCAAGTACCAAAACAGTTTAGGGTAATGTTTCCAATCCATTTCCAGCAACTAAAGTCGAAAATCTGCACTCTGTCGACCCTACTCGCCGAGTGCATGAACCTACTCGCCGAGTAGGTTGAAGATACAAGTGAACTCGACGAGTCCCCCCATGGACTCGCCGAGTCCATTCGTCAGACAGCAAGTTTTTCAACTTTTTCCAACTTTTAATCACAAGTATCAAACAAACAGACCTAGTCTCTGATACCACTGATGGGTTTTGAGCATTCTAACACTTCCTAAGTGTACATGCAACCCTAATAAACCTTGGATCTATGTTTGTCTAAGATACATGCAAATAATTATTTTTCCAAGGCTTATATCCTAACTAGCATGGCACGGGGAACTTGAATCAAATAAAGCTAGTAGAAACACTTACCTTGTAGTTGTAGTTGATTCCTTGGAGTTTTAGAGCCTAGAACCAATAATGTGGATGCCTCAAATGAAAGTCACAAATCACCACAAACTTGGAACTTTGAGAGAATAGTCACACTTCTCTTGAAATCGGCCCTCACCTCAACATGTGTCAACTAGTGTTCACTAGCTTGATTTCAAGAGCCAAAGCCTCCTTTATATAGTGTGGTGGATTAGGGTTACATCCATGTAAACCCTAATACCCATGTCTCTTCATTTCCATGAGATCCATGGGTTAAAGCTCCATGGAGTATCCATGGACTTCTCCATCCAAGCCTAGCCCATTCCAAATAAGCATAAGCCCACACTATATAAATATAGAAGCCCATATTTAATTATTAATATCTTTGATCACTAAATTAATACTAGATTAATTATAGATCACTACTAATTAAATAATATGATCTTATATTAATATATTAGAACTTATAATATATTAATAAATCATAACTTGTACTATTCTCAAATATTATCCATAAATTGTTCGGGTGAAGTGCAACCCAAATGGACCATGCCGGGTCGGGTCAAGTATATACCAAATATAGTTATGAACTTAGACACTATATCCAACAAGAACCTTTTCAGAGACATCACCAACCACTTGAGAGATAGGATGATCTCTGGTCCATTTGGTAAGAGGAGGATAATTTGGATCAAAGGTTGGGTCTAGTTCAGCATTGATCATTTCTTCTGGCTCGGACTGGCTATCGTAGTCAAGCGTCATATCATCATGCTCCCCCTCGATTGATGAGCTTTGAGAAACTTGAGGTTCAGAGGTTTCTTGTGGTGCTGGACTTTCAGACGTTGATGCACCTTCGGTTGGAGAAGCACTTTCGGTTGGAGAAGCACTTTCAGTTGCAGTTGTGGAGCTTGGCTCCCCCTCGACATGTGAGCTTGGCTCCCCCTCGACTTGTGAGCTTGGCTCCCCCTCGACTGAAGCATCGTTGGATGGAGGTTCATCAGAAGTCGATCCTCCTTCATTCATTCTCCTGGCAGCTTCTTCGACAATTTGCTTCATGTGGTCTACCTTGTTGTCTGCTGCACCTGCTTCTGAGAGAGAAGCTTTCTCTGGTTCGTCAAAGAGCTCCAGAAATTTCTCGTATAGATTAGCGATCGAGACTGTGACTTGGCCAGTTTGAGGAAAGATTTCCCCAGCAGTATCTTCTTTGGCTTGTAGCTTTTTGACATAGCTATCGTCAAAGGTCACGTAATATGTTTCTTCAATTTTTCTCGAACGCTTGTTTAGGACTCTGTATGCTTTGGATGTGAGAGAGTAGCCCAGAAAGATTCCCTCGTCGGCTTTGACATCGAACTTGTTGCGGTGTTCTTTAGAGTTAAAGATGAAACACCGTGAGCCGAACACATGGAAAAATTTCACATTGGGCTTTCTGTTGTTTAGAATCTCGTATGGTGTGAGCGTGAATCGCTTGTTGAGATAGGACCTGTTCTGTGTAAAACAAGCAGCAGAAATAGCATCAGCCCAAAAATAAAGAGGTAAGGAAGCGAAACTTAGCATAGTTCGGGCAGCTTCACACAAAGATCGGTTTCGTCTTTCGACAATTCCGTTCTGTTGAGGTGTGTAGGGAGTTGAGAACTTGTGACTAATTCCCTTTTCTGCTAGAAATTCTTCAAATTCCTTGTTCTTGAATTCCAGACCATTGTCGCTCCTGATGTTGCGAACGACCTTCTTGAGCTGTACTTCAATCTGCTTGATGAACACTTTCAGCTTATGAGTCGCTTCAGATTTGAGCTTTAGAAAGAACACCCATGTAAATCGTGAAAAGTCATCAACAATAACAAGAATATACTTGCTACCACTGATGCTTTCGATAGATGAAGGACCACACAAATCAATATGAAGTAATTCGAGTGGTTCAACAACTTTTGTGTTAATTACAGATGCATGACTTTGACGACTCTGCTTCCCCATTTCGCATGCAGCACACAAATGATCTCTATCGAACTTGAGCAATGGAAGACCCCTAACATGACCTCCAGTGACAAGTCGGTTGATATCTTTAAAGTTGAGATGAGAGAGTCTTCGGTGCCACAACCAGCTTTCGTTAGATTGAGCTTTTGATAACAAGCATATAGCTGGGTTTCCTTTGATGGGTTTAAGGTTTAGAGGAAACATTTCACCCTTTCGCTCCGACTTGAGAATTACTTTCTTTGTCTTTTTCTCAATAATTTCAGAACATTCATCATCGAATGAGACTTTGAGACCTGTACCTCCAACAAGCTGAGATACACTGATGAGGTTGTGTTGGAGTCCTTCCACATAAGCCACCTTTCTTATAGTGAAATCACCATTAGTTATCATTCCGTATCCCTTTATGGTGCCGAAAGAATTGTTTCCAAACTTGACATTGCCACCATTTGTAAGAGATCTGTATTCCCTGAGCTCCTCTTTCCTCCCTGTCATGTGACGTGAGCAGCCACTATCGATGTACCATTCTTCGTCAAACTGCTCGTCACTTATAACCTGCAAAAATTAAGCAGATTTAGGAACCCAAAGTTTCTTGGTTCCACATGAGCTTTTCATGGGAACAGGAACAGTAAGAGAGATGTCAACAAGATATGTTCGTTTTATAAGTGTTGTTTCATCTTTCTTTTTAATGGTAAAAACTTTTATTTTATTAGGATTGGGTGCGGTCGGTTTAGACTCTGGTGTGGATGTAGAAACCTTCTGTTTGCCCTTTTGTTCAGCCGATGAATGAGATTTTTGAGAATGAATAGAATGAGCTTTAGAGCAAAATGGAGATGAATTGGTGGAAGTAGAAGAATTAGATGAACTAGAAGGAGTGGGTTTAGATTGAGAGGACTTCTTGGCTGGAGACTCTAGGTGACCCTTTTGCTTTTGATCATTGGAGGGACTGACCTTAGAGTTTTGATCTCTTTTGACTTCAGAGCTGAACCTTTGCTTTCGGTTGGAATCGTTCTTTGAACCGAACCTTTGCTTTCGGTTGAAGTCATTCTTAGAACCGAACCTTTGCTTTCGGTTGGTATTCTCTTGTGAACCGAACCTTGGCTTTCGGTTGTTGGGGCTCTCAGGCTTTCCGACAGGATTGTTTTCATACTTCAGATTCTTGTCTTGATGTGAGAAGTATGCATTCTGGGATTGCCAGAATTGCCTCCTTTCAGAGAGATTCTTCCTGTATCTTTGGTTCCTTTCACGTTTCTTATTCCTCATCTGCTTCGGTTGATGATGAATATTAGCTTTCATTTTCGGTTTCTCCTTGGTTGGTTCATTTTGAACTGTAGAAGTTTCACTTTGAACTGAGGAAGTAAAGGGAACATCTTCTTTTGCCGAACTTTCATTCTCCTGAGGAATGTCTTTCGTACCACTGGTGCTTGGCTCATCGAAGTTATCTGGCTTGTTCAAGGGTTCAGGTATGTATCTACCTTTACTCATCCAAGAGGTTCTTTCTGATAAGCCTACCGTTTCGTTTGCATTATCTATTGGAGCTGACCAGAAGTACTCATCACAGCCATCAGCATTGTCTTCGTTTACAATAGCTGTGAGTTCAGCCGTCTGATGTTCGGTTACTCCAGTGACCTTGTATACTTGATTTGGAGTGGTCCTGACCTTTTGATACACAACTGCTTTCTCTGCTAAGATCGGGGACTTTTGTTGGGACAATCGAGCGAACTCCACTGAATTTTCAGAAATCAGATTCTTGTGGTTTTCAGGTTCACTTTTTACAAATTCTGAGCAGTCAACTGTGTCCTCTACAGAAATTTCACTCATGTTGTCGTCCTCGTTAAGCTCAGATGCATTTTCAACATCAATTTTGTTTTCTGAGCTTACGTTGGCATTTAAAGAGTCAAATTTTTGTATGGTTTCGGTTCTCAGTTTAAGTCTATCATTTTCATCCAAAAGGTTTTTAAGTATGTCCTTGTGGTCCTTGGATTTAATGAAGGACTCAATTTTGTCCAGTCCATACATGTAGGTCGGATTGACATCGTCAGATGATATCACACTCTCATAGTTATAAGCTTCGGCATCAATTTCATCCTCCTTAAACTCAAGGAAGGGAAAAATCATGCGATGGATCTTTTGGCCTATTTCACAGTCCAAGTGAAGCTGAGTAATATTAGAATAAAGACGTTTTGCAATTAAACAAAAAACATTCCGCTGTTTTAACAACTTTAAATTGTCTCTTTGTAAATAAATGTTTTCGTCTTTAATTTTAACTAATTCAGACTCCTTCAAGTCGATCCACATGCGCCGCTCCTCACTCTTCGAAGACACCCTGCTTAATTGATCAGTTAGGTTAGAATTGGTGACTCGAGTTTGAGTTAAGCTACTATCTAGATGAGAAATTCTTGTATTAACATTTTTTAGTTCTTTCTCATATGAGGATTGTGGTACTTTAAATGAAATGAAACCGATTGTACCTTGTTTATCAGTTCATCAAGCTCATTGAACTGTTGGCTGAGTGGTTTGGCCGTAAAGCACATGTCCTCCTGCCCCTTCGGTTCTTTGCTTCCACCATCAGTGTTGTACCCCCTCATCTGAGATACATCAGACACCATGAAGCATCTTCCTCCACTGCTCTCCTCCTTTGCCACATAAGCCTTTCCATGAGTAGGCTTCCTCACTTCATCGTCTTCTGAGTCGGTAGACCAAACTTCCACGCTACCGAACTCGTCATCAGCAACCGAACCCTGCACAATAAGAGCATTCATGGAAGGGTTAGCGGTAGACTTCTTCTTTCTCATCTCATCGAGCCTTTTCTGCAGCACAACTTCCTCATCCTTTTCATCATCCTTTTCAGCCATCTTTTTAAGGACACAATCTTTAGCATAGTGGTTTTTCCCACCATAGTAGTAACAGCTTACTCCAGAATCACCATCCGCCTTCGGTTCCTTCTTGGGCTCTTCAACCTTCGGTTCATTGTTGACTTTTTTTGAACTATAACTCCCCTGCCAGTTTCAGTTTTTATTGCTGGGGAATCTCTTCTTTATGAACCTCTTGGGGTTAGACACCATCATAGCATAATCCTCAGACGTGAGGTCATACTCCTCCAAGTTAAGGTCTTCATCCTCCATCACAGCTTTACTTTTTGACAGGAGGGCCAACGAACCAAGGCTTGAAACAACGTTCTTCTCCTGCAGCACAATCTTCTCCTGGGACTTGAGAATACCCACCAGTTTCGCCAAAGAGTATGATTTAAACTGCTCATGGGCTTTAACTATTGACACCACAGCTCTCCATTCTGACCTTAGACCATTCAAGAACGTAACCTTCTGCTCGATAAGCTTCCTTTCGATGTCATGTTTGATCATTCTGCTGAGAAGATGATTGAAGCGATCGAACGTCTGGGTCACTGTTTCTTCGACTCCTTGCCTGAATTCTCAAAACTCAGATAAGAGCAAGGTTTGGATAGAATGTTCAAGATCCTCGTCTGTAGAGTACAGTTCGCGAAGTCTATCCCAAACTTCCTTTGCCGTTGTGCATGAGCTGACCAACCTGAAGGTGTCGGACTGAAGGGCAAATCTGATCAACCTTAACGCCTTGATATTGCACTGGAATTTGTCCTTTTCATCTTGTGCAATATCTTTAACATCCTTCAGCAGATCATTGTACTCCTTTTGAGTCTTAATAATCCTGGACGTTGCAGAATGAGAGAAAGGTCCATTAATGATAGCTTCCCATATGAGGTATCCATTATCCTTAGATCCTATCACGTAGTCTTCGAAGTGATGCGCCCAGACTTCATAGTCATGGGTATATAGGATTGGAATCTTCGTGGTTGAACCGATGCTGTTGGAAATATTGATAGGATTTGATTGCGACTCGTCCATTATGATCGAAAAACCTGTTCAAAGATCAGACTTGTAATAAAGCAGATTAGGGCAAAACAATAAATATCAAGATACGTCAATAATGAGATGACGACTCAATAAATATCTGTAGTTGCGGAAAAACCCTAATTGAAACCTTTTCACAGAAAAGATGTGTATCGATTACACAGTCTCCTGCTCTGATACCAATTGAAGTGATTAAAACTTTAATCTTTGAAGATCGATTAGATCTTAAACAGGTAAGTAAATATAAAACAGCAAGAACACGAAAATAAGAACAAGGCAAGAGTGAATCAAACGTGTCGAATGATTAAAACAAAATCCTCAGAAGAGCTCGATTAAGAACATCAACTGTAGAGGATTGGTAGGTTTACAAGAACGATCAAAGAAATCTGCAAATACTATCGTTATGCTCTGGATCAATCGTTAACCTAATATGCATGCAAGCATATACTTATATAATAAACATAATGGGCTCTCGGTTGGACAGGCCCAAACCGGAATACAAATAAAATAAACAAATAGCCGAGCCCAAAGACGCAACCCTTGAACGAATCTTCAACCCAACAATATGTTATATGTGTAAATATTTTGGTTTGTGGTTGAGGCTTTACTGTTATCTGCATGAGCCAACAAACCGAGGGCATTCCAACCCAATGGTTGATTGGACCAGAGGGTATTCAACCCCGAGGATGACTGGACCTGTTGTATATTGGCATTCCAACGTAGGGTTTTCCATCCTAAGGATTACTAGACCCGGAGGCTGACTGGGTCTGGGGTATTCCAACCCAATGGTTGATTGGACCCGACATGTTTGTTTGTTTATGTTATCTGTTTGTGTGTATTACATTGGGGGAACTCACTAAGCTTTGATTTACAGTTTTAGTTTATTGTTTCAGGTACTTCTGATGATCGCGGGAAGGCGAAGGCGTGACCGTACACATCCTCTATTTTATGGCTTTGTGATTTTGGGATACTCTGATAGTGTTAAAAAATTTGGAAACAATGATTTTGTAAACATTTTAGGATTATGGGTTGCTTTTAAAAACTTTAAATTTGTTGTGATTTTGAGGCATTACAAAAGTGCAACTCAATATTCATATTATTTTAGTATTGAAGAGGATCCTAAAAGATTTGATGAAGCAATGAAATCTCAAGATGCTACTTTCTAAAAAGAAACAATAAATGATGAAATGTATTCCGTCATAGGAAATAACATTTGTGTTTTATTTGATCTTCCTCTTGGTTATAAACCTTCGGATTTCAAGTGTATTTTCTAGACGAAGGTGAAAGTTGATGGTTCAATTGAAAAATTCAATGCTCGATGGGTTATTCAAGATTTTATAGAAACATTGGGAATGAGTATTTTGACACTTATGCACCCGATGCTCGTACCTCTACTATTAGATTGTTGATTACCTTAGCATCAATTCATAATTTGGTGATTCACCAAATAGATGTTAAAACCGCATTAATAAATAGTGATTTGGATGAAGATGTGTATATAAAGCAACATGAGGGTTTCATTATGCTTGGAAATGAGCACACAGTATGTTAGTTGGTTAAATATTTGTATGGGATAAAAAACACGTAAATAGTGACACCAAAAGATTGATAATTTTGTCTTGAGTAATGGTTTTAAACTAAATCATCATACAAGCGTTTATATAGTAAATTAGATGCTCTTGATAAAGGAGTGATCATATGCTTATATGTGGATGATATGTTAATCTTTGGTACTCATCAAATTCAAGTTGATATGACCAATTATTTCTTATCATCCATTCTCCATGAGGGATACGGGGTACACCGAAGTGATTCTTTGAACAAGAATCAAGCTTGAATATCAAGGAATTTCTAGTTCTAAATCCTATTACATTAAGAAAGTACTTAAAAAATTCAATTGTTTTGATTATTCTCCAATACATACCCATTTTGATTCAAATATGATGCTTAATCCTAATACTTGCCAAGCGATTTCAAATATTGAATATTTAAAGGTCAGAAGTTGCTGATGTATGCCATAACTAGCAAAAGGCATCATAATTCTTTTTTGTAAGAAAGCTAAGTAGGTTTACTAGCAATCCAAGTAGTTATAATTATCAAGAAGTAAAGTGGATATTGAAGTATTTGAAGTGAACCATAGATTATGGTTTGAATTATGTAGGGTTTCCTTTTATGATATATGGGTATAATGACGCTAGTTGGACTACAAACATTGAGGACCACTTCTAAAAGTGGTTGTGCATTTCTTGTTGGAGGTGGTAAAATCTCCTATGCATATAAGAAGCAAACATGTATAACAAATTCAACCATGAAATCATAATTTATAGCCTTTGCAACTTTGGGAAAGGAAGCATAATGGTTAAGGAATTTGATCTATGAGATTCCTTTGCAGCTAAAGCCAATTTCACCCATTTTTATTCACTATGATAGTATTGACACTTTGGGAAAGGAATATAGTCAAGTGTATAATAGAACGTCGCGACATTTAAGTGTAAGACGTATTATGGTATGTCAACTTGTGACATCCCCAATTTCACAGCCAGAAAAGACCGATTTTTGTTTATGCTTTATAAAAATCAGAGTACCTCTTTGAATAAAAACATTTTCGGAATTTGTTCCCAGTAAAACATGA
Organism: Lactuca serriola; assembly: GCF_051521515.1. Lineage (NCBI taxonomy): Eukaryota > Viridiplantae > Streptophyta > Magnoliopsida > Asterales > Asteraceae > Lactuca > Lactuca serriola. Next base: position 231,335,073 of record NC_136412.1, read on the forward strand.
TAAATACGTTATCAAAGCATTTCCAAAGAAATGTATTTTTATTCCTTTAAAAACATTTGGGATGTCATCGTCAATACAGAAACATAAGCATAAATAGAACTTACATTCATTTACACTAGTGATCTATATCTCCTTAATCTCTCAGTGTAATGTAACTTCACATCGTCACCTGCAACACAAGTAAACTAAGTGGGTTAGGTTGGGAAACCTGGTGAGTACATAGGGTTTTCAACCCACAATAATATAATTATTATGTTCAATCATCAAACAATAACCCAATTACCCATCCCCATTATCTTCTTTATTCCTAAGTACCCTCCCTAAGGATTTATCCTAAGGGTCGTCTCCTACATCATATTTACCTCTCATCTCCTTACATTGCATTTCCTTATATGTTTGTTCCTAAGGACTCTCCCTAAGGATCATCGCCTACATCGCATAGATAGGTTTGATTCAGGGATTACTCCCTCAATACGTGCCCAACAAGGGTTAGGGCATCATCGCATGAATAGGTAGTTACAACATCACCTGAACTCGTAATTCGTAGTAAGGGGTTAGGGTATCATCGCATGAACTCGTAATTCATCACCTACAGGTTATGAGCCTGCTGGTGTTTCCATGGGGTTGTCTATAATAGTCCGTGGTCGTCATCTATACCCTTGTAGATGACTACATCTCCAAATTGCCGGACAAGGTTATAGTATCTTTCATCCTACATCACCGATTCATCATCACTTATCTATCCTCACCTAATTATCATCACCTTCCTATCATCACCTATCTCTCATCATTTTATTTTATCACACATCAACTATTTCATCTACCCATGTTTTATCCCAACATATTTGTAGATACAAAATAAATATATCGTTTAAATCTTTTAAAACGTGTATAAAATCGTTCATCCAGCATAGACAACAAGTATTCAAATAATATACACACATAGCGCGTAATTTATATAAAATACTTCACATTTATGTGTAAGATGAAAGTAACTATGCACTCACCTGAAAAAGGTGGTGATTCTGCCTTCGAGCAGCGCTTCGTTATCTCAAAACAATTATCCCTCGATAAAACCAAGTATCAATACCACTAGGGTTTAGTCTAACGTTAAACGTGACTAATTAATAACCTAGCCGTTATTAATATTATATAAGCGTTAAACAACACTCTATATAACTCATAATAATAGCCCAAATAATTATTTTAAGGTCCTAATAATGTTACTATATTAAAACATAAGCTATACTAAAGATAGGTTAGGTACAGCTCATTTACATCGGGTTTCCTTGGAAACCGGGCTCCGCCTGAGCAAATTTTCTGAGCCGAAAGGCTCTTTTCTCGAGGCTTCGGGAGCTTCGGGGCTTCCTTTGGGTGCTAGGGGGTTTACCTAGACTTTAGGGGGGAGGGTTTGGGGCTTTAGAGAGAGAAACTAGAGAGAGAAAGAAGGGTTTGAAGGTTTAAGGAAGTGAGGGAACCCGACACCTCTATTTATAGGGGTGTTGACTGATGGACTCATCGATTAGGAGGACCTACTCGCCGAGTTGGGGCATGTGGCAGCCTTCTGGTGGTGCCACGTGTCCAATTCTAGTGGTGTCACGTCACCCCCTATCGCGTATTAGCGTTCAAACTTCAAAAAATCATACACGTTATTTTTTCAACGCGTAGGTAAAATCAAGATCTACAACTTTCATTTAGACTCCGTCGGCTAATTCTCGACTGATCTCAAATTTAACAGTAGGAGGAGTTTAGACTGTTAAATAACTGCGAAGAATTCGTAATTCCTTCTTACGGACCCCGTTTTTGTCTTTATTTTTACCATTGAGTTCCTATTAATGAGATATTAAACTCTAATTTTGTTTGCGTAAGCCAAAAACCGCTCGAACTAAAATTCGAGTTTCGGGTCGTGCACTGCTAAGCCGAATTTTAGAAAAATCATAACTTCCTCATACGAAGTCAGATTTGGGCGTTCCTTTTATGGATGTTCTCGGTTTAACGTATACTACAACTTTGGTTTAGATCACTAAGGCTAAACAGTCCTCTATCATAAATCACTATTTACGTCTCATAGTGTCGTGCCGGTTTTGCCGAAAAACTTTGACGGCCTATAACTTCTTCGTTATAACTCGGATTTCAGCGTTCTTTATATGTACGGAAACCTTGAGATATATTCTACAACTTGGTTAAGATTAATCCTTCTAAATAATATTCCATTAAAAAGTCATTTTTTACGCTCATTGTCTCTAAATTGGCTAGCACGGATCTGCGGGCGTTACAATTATCTCCCCCTTAGGATGATTATGTCCCGGAATCATCAACGAAACAGGGCAGTATAATGACTTCATACGTTATCTCTTCATCCTAGGTAATAATCGTAACTTCCTTGTTTCTTCGAATGAGTATCTAACTCTTGGACTCCTTGGCTGCAGGCGGTGCTCGGTCTTGCACCTGCTCGTTAGACTTTCAATCATGACCTTCGTGTCACAAACTCATTCTTTATCAGAGACTCCTTCTTCTTCTTAACAAACTTATGATAAGTTAATTTGATTACTACAATTGACCGATGTGTCATATTCTAATGACCTATCATCGTATGTAGCAACGCTTAGACTCAGGTCTCTTAGAGTCAAATTCCGGAATGGAATATGCCTTCCTTCATGGTCTAATGTGATATAATCACATTTTAACATGTAGAATTTCTAGCTACCAACTTCTTTAACAACGAGTGCGATACTTCTATTGGTCGCTTTGATTTCAATCGTTTGGTTTAAGTCGGACGCTACATCAAACTTGGTTCTCTGAACCACGTAACCTACTCATCATAGTCGGACTCAATGTGATATGACCACTAGGTTCGGGATAACAACAATCTTCTTAGTCATTACCAAAACAATGGTAACGACATACTTGAATAAAACGAAATCAATTACTAGCTTCTTCGTAACCTTGTGACTTTCCCTGATCCAAGTGTGAGTCTTGTGCTTCCGGTAGTATAGGCGTCTACTACCATTTACACATACTCATACTCGTCCCAAGTATTGTCCTGCAGTTTTCCAAGTCATTATCACAAAAACAATTTTAACACATAAAAATGTGTCCAATCAATCATAAAAATTTTCCTAGACTCTACTAGGATTTTTCCATGTGTATCTTCAATAATCAATTCTGCTGCAACTCGGTGGTGAAAATGCCAGAGGGTAGGATAGCTTCAGGAATTACGCCAATCGTTTCATCATTCTTCCAATCGAAGGTGTACTTCGGACGTACCGTACTCCTCTAAACGTAATGTTATTTTTCCTGGCGTACTCTAAAGGCAAGATACCACTCTTACAATATCTTATGATAGGTATCATTCACTATCATAAGCCTTCTCATTTCCTCTATTTACTCAATACACTACGAGTCTTCACCATGACATTCTATACACCAAAGCAAGCGTTCGGTGTATCGAGACGAGAATATAGATAGAGGAGGGTTTAGACGTGTAATCCTCCTTATTACTCCGAAAAGTTACATGCCAGTTCTAATTCCATAATTAAACGTTTAGAAATCTGAACACATAAAATTTCCAGATCCGGTCGGCAACAGACCATAGATCCGATCATACATTTAGCATCATAAATCATTTAGCACATAAAAGCATGTTAGGCATTTTCCCTAAATAAGCCAGTGCTTGTGTCTATTCAGGTGTATTACCTAAGACACACTCCTCACAATCATTGCTTAGCATTCTAAGTTTAAGTCTAGAAATAAATCCATATTCCTAGTTCGCTTAAACTAATGCTTCGATACCAACTGTGACATCCCCAATTTCACAGCCAGAAAAGACCGACTTTTGTTTATGCTTTATAAAAATCAGAGTACCACTTTTAATAAAAACGTTTGCGGAATTTGTTCCCAGTAAAACATGATAAATACGTTATCAAAGCATTTCCGAAGAAATGTATTTTTATTCCTTTAAAAACATTTGGGATGTCATCATCAATACAGAAACATAAGCATAAACATAACTTACATTCATTTACACTAGTGATCTATATCTCCTTAATCTCTCAATGTAATGTAACTTCACATCATCACCTACGACACAATTAAACTGAGGGGGTCAAGTTGGGAAACCTGATGAGTACGTAGAGTTTTCAACCCACAATAATATAATTATTATGTTCAATCAACAAACAATTAACCCAATTACCCATCCATATTATCTTCTTTATTCCTAAGTACCCTCCCTAAGGATTTATCCTAAGGGTCGTCTCCTACATCATATTTACCTCTCATCTCCTGACATCGCGTTTCCTTATATGTTTGTTCCTAAGGACTCTCCCTAAGGATCATCGCCTACATCGCATAGACAGTATTGATTCACGAATTACTCCCTCAATATGTGCCCAACAAGGGTTAGGGCATCATCGCATGAATACGTAGTTACAATATAGCCTGAACTCGTAATTCGTAGTAAGGGGTTAGGGTATCATCGCATGAATACGTAGTTACAACATCGACTGAACTCATAATTCATCACCTACAAGTTATGAGCCTGCTGGTGTTTCCACGGGGTTGTCTATAATAGTCCGTGGTCGCCATCTATACCCTGGTAGATGACTACATCTCCAAATTGCCGGACAAGGTTATAGTATCTTTCATCCTACATCACCGATTCATCATCACCTATCTATCCTCACCTAATTATCATCACCTTCCTATCATCACCTATCTCTCATCATTTTATTTTATCACACATCAACTATTTAATCTACCCATGTTTTATCCCAACATATTTGTAGATATAAAATAAATATACCGTGTAAATCTTTTAAAACATGTATAAAATCGTTCCTCCAGCATAGTAAACAAGTATTCAAATAGTATGCACACATAGCACGTAATTTATATAAAATACTTCATATCTATGTGTAAGATGAAAGTAACTATGCACTCACCTGAAAAAGGTGGTGATTCTGCCTTCGAGCAGCGCTTCGTTATCTCAAAACAATTATCCCTCGATAACACCAAGTGTCAATACCACTAGGGTTTAATCTAACGTTAACCGTGACTAATTAATAGTCTAGCTATTATTATTATATAATCGTTAAACAACACTCTATATAACTCATAATAATAGCCCAAATAATTATTTTAAGGTCCTAATAATGTTACTATATTAAAACATAAGCTATACTAAAGATAGCTTAGGTACAACTCACTTACAGCGGGTTTCCTTGGAAACCGGGTTCCGCCGGAGAAGAGTTTCTGAGCCGAAAGGCTCTTTTCTCGAGGCTTCGGGATCCTCGGGGCTTCCCTCGGGTGCTAGGGGGTTTACCTAGACTTTAGGGGGGGGGGGGTTTGGGGCTTTAGAGAGAGAAACTAGAGAGAGAAAGAAGGGTTTGAAGGTGTGAGGAAGTGAGGGAACTCGACACCTCATTTTATAGGGGTGCTGATTGATGGACTCGCCGAGTAGGAGGACCTACTCGCCGAGTTGGGGCATGTGGAAGCCTTCTGGTGGTGCCACGTGTCTAATTCTGGTGGTGTCACGTCACCCCCTATCGCGTATCTGCCTTCAAACTAAGAAAAATCATAACTCTCACATACGAGCTCTATTTTCGACGTTCTTTTTGTCAACACGTAGGTAAAATCAAGATCTACAACTTTCGTTTAGACTCCGTCAGCTAATTCTCGACCGATCTCAAATTTAACAGTTGGAGGAGTTTAGACAGTTAAATAACCGCGAAGAATTCGTAATTCCTTCATACGAACCCTGTTTTCGTCTTTATTTTTACCATTGAGTTCCTATTAATGATATATTAAACTCTCATTTAGTTCGCGATAGCCAAAAACCGTTCGAACTAAAATTCGAGTTTCGAGTCGTGCACTGCTAAGCCGAATCTTAAAAAAATCATAACTTCCTCATACGAAGTCAGATTTGAGCGTTCTTTTTATGGATGTTCTCAGTTTAACGTATACTACAACTTTGGTTTAGATCACTAAGGCTAAAAAGTCCTCTATCGTAAGTTCACTATTTACGTCTCACGGTGCCGTGCCGGTTTTGCCGAAAAACTTTGACGAACTATGACTTCTTCGTTATAACTCGGATTTCAGCGTTCTTTATATGTACGGAAACCTTGAGATATATCCTACAACTTGGTTAAGATTAATCCTTCTAAATAATCTTCCATTAAAAACTCATTTTTGACGCTCATTGTCTCTAAATTGGCTAGCCCGGATCTGCGGGCGTTACACAACTTATAACTCATGGAATCATTTATGTTGATTAGGTTCGATATTAATAGAATTTGGTTTAGCACTTAACAAAAGGGTTAGCTAAAGACTTGGTAGGAAAGTCTTTGATAGGGATGTGTTTAAGGCATACTTGATATCTCTATGGGTGAGATATTCCCTACTAGTATAATGTTAGAAGTTGAATTTAATGTGGAAAGTTTACTTATGGAGATTGCAACACATTTGTTTCACTACATCCCATGGTATATGTTTATAACATGTAGAATTAATGTAGGTTGAATTAAATTCTTAATAGTTCATTTGTAAAAGTGCATTACATGTGCATAATTTAGAAGAACTACCTACATAACTGTGAAGTATTGCCGCTTTAGAAACCTTATGCTAGACTATTATGCACTCATGAATAGATAGGACATATTGTTGTATTGATGTCAAGTTGAAACATAAAAGTTTGTGTTAAACTGATGTGTATAATATCTTCAGTTACTCAAATGAGTTAATGGGTTCAATTCATACAAAATCAAGATTCTTGAGTACTTGAAATGTATTTTATACTAATGTGAAAATTCGATCTTCAAGATATTTTCGTTAATGCATGAGTTTGGTTTTGTGTTTTCTATTTTAGTTAATTAAGGATTACACTAAAATAGGGAATGAATTTTTATAACTTTAGTGTTATCAACATATTTTAGTGTAGATTATAATTACTATTGAGTTATGTTGAGTTCAATTTACCAATCTGAGACTGGAGGTGCGGTGCACACTTAGAGTGTTAAATGTGGATTCAGGTATTGTTAAAATGCTATCGCAAACATTTCAAACAAATAAATTATCAATTATTGGTTTCTCTAGAAGAATAATACAGGGAAGCAGAGCCGAATCCATAAAGACACAACCTAAAAATCAATGCCTCTTTGTGTAGGGAACATACTAATCAAATGCATAAAATAATAAGGGATGGGGGGGGGGTGAAATAATAACTAAAATAGCAGTGAAAGAAAATAAAGAAAATTCAATAATAAAAAGTAAATTCAGGTAATAATCCAATCAACACAAACTTGATTATTTTAGATACGTTCTATTTAAGCTAGTATTGAAAACTACTAACAAACTCTAGTAAGTTCTTTTTTACTTAGTTAATTAACAAAAACAAGTTATTTAACTAATCCTAACTTTTTACTTACCTAATTAAACAAACTCTTAATCAAGTTAGAAAACCAATATTACTATATGTTTAAAATTCTCACCAATATCCAACACTTCTCACAAGCTCGGAAACGTAAACAATATGAAATTGTAATTTACAACATAGTCAAATCTTAACACGGAACCGATCTGTTACTTGTTACTTATTACCAGTTTATCATACCAATTATGGATTTCAACAACTGATTAACTAGAATAATTTAATCCTAAATTAGGTCATCAGACTAAAAAGAACTAAAATCAAACATTCATTAAGCGCAAAACTAAAACAACTAGATTGAATGACAAATAAAAAACCAAGTATAATGATTAACTAAATAAAACGTACTAATCTTGTAGAACTTAAAATTAGGGTTTTAGCCAAACATGGCTAAAATATGATCTATAACAATGAAAAGAGAAATTAAACGACTAATCTTACTAAACTAATTCAAGGAGATGATCCATAGCCTTTGGATCTTCATGAATCGCTGAAAATTGTAGAAATCGCCTCTAAAAGTCATCTTTGGTCGCGTGGGAACTTCTACGGTTCTAACTAGAACAAATGAGAACTATATATACGAATACATTAAAAAAATGCAGAATCTGGATAAACATGAGATGGGCACGCCGCACGTTTTAATCGGCGCACATCGTCTATTACAAAACGTGTCATGCCCTTTTGAAAATCCTACGAATTGCTTGTTTAATGAAGTATGTTACTATATGGGACCTGTATATGAAAAAACCCGATCGTGATTTATGAAGAAACACGATCGTGTAAAGACGTCGAAATCCTGAAAGTCGAGTTTTGGCCCAAAAAAGTTGCGAAGATGGATCGTGATCAAAAACACGATCATATAGGGAAAAACACGATCGTGTAAATCATCATATGCGTTTTTCGGACTCGAATTCTTCAGTCTCAGCAAATCTAACCGATGTTCCAGCTTCCTCAGGTATAGTTGCTCTATTAAGCTCCAAAAATGCTTCCAAGCTGCATCCAAAATACTGCTCCACTCGAAATATCTGAAAACGACATAACAACATGAGCAGTATGAGAGTTCTAGTGATGAGCACTAGCTGAATATTATTTAAACTAATGCATATTAAAAAGCATAAAATATGACACAATACTAATAAAATCTACTATAAAAGATGAATAAAATGATATATAATAGATATACTATCTGCAAAAGTCCGAGTTTAATTTCTTATGTTAGATTAGAGGTGCGGGGTGTACAATCAGAGTGTTAAATGTGGACTCGTAGTATCAAATGTGGACTCGGGGGCTAGGAGATAATGCCCCTTGGTAGAGGATTCCAAGGGGAAGCGCCCCTGGCGGGGTCCGAACATGTATTTCCCGCCATAAACATGCTGATGACATCATGATGATGTATGCTGTGTTTTGTTTGATAACTACCCTTAACTACCTTTTGGCTCCAATTTTGGTATATAACCACCAATTAACCACTTTCTTCTTGGCATAAAAGAAGGGTGAAAGTTCCAGAAAAGTATTGATTTTTTTTTCAGTTTTTGAAATTAATCATAAACATCTCTATAATCCAAATCATCACAAGGTATTTCGTTTTTTATGATTTTGGATTAAGCCTATATAATCCAAATCAAATTTCTTGTATTATCTCACGTCAGAATTTGTGCAATCTCAGACAATAAGGAACACATTACAGAGTTCGGAAAGTAATTTAATCACAATCCAAATAATATCCAAATGTTAATTGTTATTATGAAATCCTATATCTAACAGTATATAAATGGTGTAAGAAACAAACAATAATATTCCACACGCAAGTAATTTAATCACAAACCAAATAATATCCAAATGTTAATTGTTATTATGAAATCATATATCTAACAATATACAAATGATATAAGAAACAAATAATAATATTTCACACGTCCTCCATGTTCACGTGTATAGGTGTTAGAGTAAAATGATGCATAAAAGCATATAAACACATTACACAACTATATTTATAAACCCACACCCACTTTATTTGTTAACTTTATTTTCAAATACTCATATTTAAGCATCCATGTCTTATTCGTATATTTTTCGTTTTGGACGCAACATATATCATTTCGAAAGCTCTCACGAATAAAAACATAACCCATTAAAGGTTAACAATATATACAATATATATTTATATTTATATGTGTTTAAAATTTAATAAAAATACATAATTTTAATTAAACTTCCAACATGGGTTTTCTTTGCCCTCTTTTTACATTGATTGTACCTATATTCTTTTTATTTTAAAATTTAAGTTTTCTGGAAGCATGCCTATCCTGTCTTTCTCTTGTACTCTTATTGTGAGGACACCATGGTCCACCATCGAACATTATAATCCAACAGTGTTTTTTCCTGAATTTTAGGTGCTCAACTCAATTAAATAGTGTCACCTTCGTTTTCATGTACCGTTTGCATTAAGATATATATAAAAATCTATTTAGATTAATCTTTTTTTTTTTCGTTAATTAAATAGAAAATATTTATAACATGTATGAATATGTAGTTTATAATATCTCTTGTAGAATATATTATCAACCTACTTGTTTAAAGTAGCTTTTACAACTCCATACGTGAAAAAGGAAAAGATAATGCTGCTTCAATATGCATTTTTGACATAAACACTGTGCAAATTAAGCTTTTTATGATTGTGTCTGATTTAAACACTAAATGGTGAACCGATAAAAGAGGAACCAAAAAATTATACCTTGTATTTACATAATTGGTGTTCCATTTGAGCAAGATTTACATCAAATACATATCTTAAGAGCAAAAGGTTTCTAATTAGCTAGTTGCATGCCCAAAATCTAAACATGGGGCAATTAGATGGCATTTTTACTTGATGGGATATTATAAACATTTTAATGAACTAGCTAGTGGGGTAGAAATGAAACTTAACATAATATGTATGATACCTACTCCCTTAATCTTTAAGTATTTATGATCTCATATGGTCTTTCCCTGTTATTTCCCTTTGCTATTTGGTGATGGTTTTTGTGTTCTAATAAGAGGCCTAGGTTCATTCGCACATATAGGGTAGTACTCCTAGGGGAATTTAATTATGACCCTTGATTTCCTTTTGATCTACGATCTGTCCTTAAGTGTTTGAAGACAATTGGTGCACCATATTGCGGATGAAGTAGCATAAGAACAGTTGGTGCATGTTGATACTTTGGAGACAACTTGAAAGAGAATCTTTGTAATATGATTGAAATAGTCAATTTTGCTTGTAAAATTGCAAGATTTTGTCCAATGCATGTGCGAACTCCTAAACCGAAAGGAATGAAGGCTACAGGATGTTTAGCTGCTCGAGCTATTCCATCTGAGAATCGACTTGGATTAAATTCATTAACATCATCACCCCATATGGTTTGATCATGATGAATTGCCAAGATTGGAATGAGAAGTTCAGTGCCACGTGGGATCTTGTACCCTCCTAATTCAACATCAGCTTTTGCTCGTCTGATCGATGCCACTATTGGAGGGTATAATCTCAAGGACTCGTTGAGTATCATGGTCAACTGCATGAGAATAAATGTCACTTCACATTATATATAATAAATGTATATTAAAATAAATTTTGTTTATGTGGAGCCGAAAGCAATCTCATGAACATAAAACACCCTTTTTGAAACTTAATTCTCAAAAGGACATAAAACAACCTGGAGGTTAATATTTTACTTTGTTTATTGGGTTTTAATCATTACAAATATTAGTAACACGATGACAATATGTGGATTTTCATTTTCAAAACAATTAATGCAACTTTAGAAGATTTAAATTAATAATATTTAGATGATCATATGATTCCACTCAAAAATAGTTTTCTATTAATGGAAACTTCCTATATTTTATATAAGTATATCATTTTTCTCCTATTAGCTTAAGAAACCAATATCATTTTTCACACATATTCTGCACCCATATGATATATGCTCAACAACTATCTTATTCTTTTTGAGTAATATTTAGATATATATCAAAGGATAAAACTTTGTATTTATACTAAGATGAACAGAGAGAAAATACGGAATTAGAATATGTAAGAGCAGAGAGTAATTTCAAGTAACTAGAAAACAAAACAAGAGAGAGAGAGAGAGAGAGAGAGAGAGAGAGAGAGAGAGAGAGAGAGAGAGAGAGAGAGAGAGAGAGAGAGAGAGAGAGAGAGAGAGAGAGAGAGAGAGAGAGAGACCATTTTAAACTTGGAAACACAATCTTTGGTGGGAATGTCACGTGGTCCACACACACTTAACACCTCATCACGTGCTATCACCTGCCACTGTGGGTGCATTGCTAGCAATACGGTGGTCCACGTCAGCAGGTTGGATGTGGTTTGTTCTCCGGCGAAGAAGAAGCTCTTGCACTCCTCCGCGATGTCACTTGCGGTGATCGCCGGCAAGAAATTCAAAGATTCTTTCCTACTCGCTTCGATCATAACCCCAAGCAAATCCTTCGGCCCATTTTCCAATTCATCGTCCTCCCACTTTTCTCTCCTCCTCTCAATGACCCTCATTAACCTTTTCTTGATTTCCTTCTGTAATTTCCAACATTCTCTATTTCTTTTTGTGGGAAAAAACCTAAGCACGCAAAACAAATAGTTCTATTAGTTTTCAGTGACAAAAACAGATTAACGCAATAACATGTTGATCACTTATAGTTAGTATTCATAATGTTGATTTGACACCCGAAAGTTATAATCACATGGTTGTTTAAATAGTGTTAATTTTAGTATATATGTGTCATTTAAACTATAACGACGAAATTTATGAAAAGACAGATGATGGTTCATTGTCCTTTTATAAGTATGCTAAAAGGATATATTATAGATGTATAGACAGTATATTAAGATTTACAGTTCATTATAAAAATTCGTACATCTATGCATGGTTTGAAATTTTTATGCCCTAAATAATAAAATGTGATGTCTTTTTAGTTGAAATTTTTTAAATTATATAGATGTTTCTCATTGAAAAAAGTGATTAATTAGGATTTCTGACACATACCTATAACCTGGGATGGAAATTTTTTGAAATGCTTCAGAAGTTAAGACCATTTGTCGAGTTTGTAATTGAAAAATATGTTTTCCATATTCGTAGTTAATGTTGCCAAACGCAATCCTAGTCATTGTCTCCTTCGTTAGGTTTTGATAGCATTCAGACACCTCGATTTCCACTTCCCCAGAATCCGACATGTCTAACCATTTATCTAGCATTTTCACCACGCTACACGTTGCTACGGGTACCAATAACTACAAGAATAATAGAAATAAGTTTTCATTAATTTAATATCTTTTTATTTATTATTAATTAAACTAATGACTGAAAATCTTGGAAGTATAGAAAATTGTACTTTGAGATTATCCATGTGAAACGTAGGAGTGATGATCTTTCTATGAAGAGCCCATTTTTCACCTTTGAGGCTAAGGAGTCCATCTCCTTCTAGTTGTTTGATAAGAGGATGAGCTTCATTTTTCTCATATAATTCTGATTTCGAACAAAAGACTTCTCGAATGAGGTCAGGATCAGCGACAGTGAGACGAACCATAGGTCCAAACCATATAAGAAAAGTGGGACCTGTATAATTCCATTAAAAACTCCTATTATTTGAAAGTGTCGTCGTAAAAATGTGACAAAATATTGCATATGAGATGACAAAATTGAAGTAAGACCAAAGCATAGCTAACATTAAATTAATTCAAAAGTAAATATTTTTGTATCGTTGTAAATAATATTATTAATGATGATAATGATATTAATAACGAATAGTGCAAAATGTGAAACAAGTTTTTTTATATAATAAGATCCATGAAGAAACCGTTAATGCACATAGTTTGAATAACCCTATTAGCATTCATACATGGGGATTATATACACACCCATGTGCTATATGGCTATATAGAATTCAAAAGAACCAATATAAATAAAAAATAACCAAAAATAATAAGAACCCATATCAAAAGATGAACAATACAGAAATAAATCTATCAGATTAATTGATCCTTTGACCATAACATACCCTCAACATGCTTCAAGACTCTTAAATCATGTGTAATCACCAAGAACCTATGTTTAGATCACGGAGATCAAATTCCACGGTCTTAATGAACATAATTACGAAGAAAAAGAAAATGATTCAGATTCAACAAAGGATACAAACTTCAACTTATATTTGCAGGGTCGTCAAGCATTTTAAGGTGATGCTATCTGATCCGCCTTTTAGCTAGATGACGATAACTTAAAAGATGATATAGAAAGAAGAGAATTGGGCATATGGGTATGGAATATACCATAGATTTTCTTCCAATGATGGTAGAAAGAGAGGACTCTTGGGAGAATATGGTGAGAGAAAGGCATAGGTTGTGAGGAAGCTTTCACCATAAAACTCACCATCTCCTTGGCATTGCCAATAAGTAAGCAATATGGAGGTCCCTTTATGCCTTGTTCAGAAAAATGCTTTTCAATCTTCTTTGGTTTCCACCATATCACCAAAAAAACCTTCACAATGATCAGTAATACTACTATCTGCAATATTACGAACACTGTCTCTCCCTTCATGTCTCTCTTTCTCTCTTTCTCTTTCTCTTTCTAAAATGGTTGTCTTTGGGAGAGTCTAAGCAGCTTTTGTCTTTTATGATTGATTCAGTTACAGTAATGGTCCCTAAAATATTCCAAATGTACAAGTTTAGTCTCTAGATTGTATGTTATGTTCAAGGTTTCGTAAATAATATTATTCTTCACATTTTGGTAAAGTCTTCTGTCTTTTTAACATCAAGTTGATCGATAAAATATCATAAAAACGTACTGGAGTAAGCATTTTGTATAGACCAAAAATTAGTATTTTGAGTATTTATTATGATTAATTAAGAATAAATAATGTACTATTCTAATCAATTAATTCACTACTAAAAAAGAGGTTTTCCTTGACGGACAATGTCTGTCTTAAATGGTTGTACATAAGAGACAAATGTCGGTCATTGAAAGTCATGTCATAAAGGAAAATGACAGACATTTAGTCTGTCATAAAATTTATGATAGACCTTTATGACCAACAACTACTATGACATACATACATAACATTTATTTTTGACATACATTTAAGATTGACTTTAAATGCTATAATTCTAAGCATTTTTGTAATTATGACATACATTTACTACTTCAAATTACGACATGTCCTATGCATCATGATTTTTGACATAATTTTACGACATACTTTGTATGTCATGGTTTTACGTTTTTATATATATATATATATATATATATATATATATATATATATATATATATATATATATATATATATACCAAATCTTAATCAAACTAAATTACAAATTTATTGTCTAAATTACACGAACTATAGTGTCAAATTCAAAAATACGTTTCAAATTCATCAAAAAGTAATTATCAAATACATATCACTTGAAAATAAAGTTTATGACATAAGTATCCCATTTTTCACCCACCCTATCAAGCTCGACTCCTTATTTCATTCTTCCCCCAAAATTGAGACAAAAATTAATGTATTAGTAATAAACTATTAAGCAATTATATATGTAAATATTCTAAAATACTTCAAGTCCATCAATTAACTAATAGATTTACTTACTTCGTTATTCAATAGTTCAAGTCCTTCATCAACAACCGTTTTCATGAACTTATGAACTTAGGAACATAATATCTGCATTCCGTGTAACTAGGATGAAATGGACATTGTACAACAATATAATAAACTGATCAGTATAAAACAATAATATATTAGCCAAATCTAATTCAAGTTAAAGTTGTAGTTTGTGCTAAAAATAAAATTTATCATGTTGACATTTGTCTTTTTTATTGATCCACTTTATCTTGCATGCAAAGACAAAACCTTACAAAAAATTGGATGAAATATATCAAAGAAAATAATTTAATGTTTGAATAATTTATATTACTTACGCTTTAATCATCCACTTCAAGTATGTATCAACATCAAGGGGCCTTAGAGAATCAAGGTAATAACATGTTGTTTGCATCGTTTAGTACTGTTAGAACCCAATGGCGACTGTAAACCCAAAAACCAAATAAACTTAGGAAAATAATTTTGAAAGAAGCTTAAATGAAAGAAATTATAAAGTAAATTGTAATTAAAATAGTAAATGTCTTCTTTTTCTAAAGTCGAATCAACTAAAATATGTTTTTATGTATTCCATAGTAAATTCATGTTATAAAGTCATACTATTTTTTCATTCTATTTAGATTAAGTCAATCAAATGGATATTTTACAAATTTACCCTTAGTTATTGGGAAAAAGAAAAAGTAAACAAGAACTTGAAATTATTGAAGAATAATAAACATATAGGAAAAGTTATAGAACATGTATCACTCCAATGAAAATGTGAAATCATATATGTAATCAATCTATATTGTACCAAGTTCTTGTATAGACTACAAGTAATCTATTACTCTAAATGGTAAAAGAAAGGAATAATCTTTTAAAAAATAATAGCAAACTCACTGATAATAGTTGGTTCAAAATCAGTGGTCTAACAAATTGAGAAAGATCATTGCCAATCTACAAATGGCCAAAAAAAGAACAAATCAAGAACACATCACGTGAGATTCAAAACTATATAAAAACAATTGAACTCAAAACTAAAATATTCATTAAACACCTTCCAAAAGCCTCCCCATCAAAACCTGTAACGAAAGAAACACTATAATCTTTTAATAGAAACTTGAATTAATAGTAACAAATTTAGTATATGCATCTTATTGTACACACCTTCCTCCAACACTAAGATGTAAAGCCCTTAAAAGCCATGATTTAAGTTTGTAAAGCTCTCATGCCTAGTATATTTTGAATCTGAAGGGCAAAAATGAAATTAGCATAAGTGGATTCATCAAAGAGAAGAAGATACCTAAAAAGGAACAAGCAAATATATTATATAAAGTTGGAAGTAAAAGGTAATAAATTATTTATGGGTAATCACTAGGCAGGATAGATTAAACATTCATTTTTTGTTATCTTTATTATATATAGAATCATACTTTCATTTTTTTCCATTACAACATTATAATATGAAAAATCTACCGAATTATAACAATGACATCAAAATATGAAACATTTTCAGTGTTATGATTGGATAAATTTCTCAAGGTATAATGCCTTAATAAGCTAAATTTAAAAGTATAATGCTATAACTGATTAGATTTCTATAATGCCTTAATAAGAAAAAGATTGAAAGTATAATGGTGTAATAGAAAGAGAAATATGAGTAGGATGTTATAATTAACAAAGAAATGGAATTATGTCACATTTTTACACTTAAACCTACAAATAAAGACCTTTTTGGATTGAATATTAGTAAATGACCGTTTATCCTTCTCATATAAGGCTACAATTATTCTTACTAACCTCATAAACTTAATTTCGCAAATCTTTAAGAAATCAAGATACGAGTAAAAAACCATTTTACCTTATGAAGTCATAAAGATCTCTCCCTTACTTAACCTATCTAGACATGATTTATACATTAAGTGAAAAAGAATTACTCATATACATTAAGTCATTAATTCAAAATAAAACCTGATATGGATTAAATATTTTACATATTAAGTTTGCTAAGTAAAAAAGAAACATCAAATTAATGGGTTTAGAAAGGTTAATTTGGAAAGCTATATATGGCTGTTTCTTTGACTTAATCTGGACAAAATGAGTTCATGGTTTAAATTTTGTTGGTTAACTAGATTAAAATTGAACATATATGAGATAAGTTTTAGTTTGTGGTTCGCAAATCCTTTTGTTGAGGTTTACAACTTCTCCTAGATTGCAACATTAGAATGGTTATTTTAAGAAGCCAAAAAGAAGATGGTAATTGGATATTATAATATGACTACCTTCATATCACTAACCGACTTTCTTAACAAACATTATGTTGCAATGAAAGTATAAGCCCACGAAAAAAAATCAAGATTTATCATCCTCAACTCCATTAATAAGATAGTTGATTAGGTGATATCAAACTGAAAATTGGCCAATTCTACACCAGACCACGAATAAAAATCGACTAAAGATATAATTTTACATATGTTGGACAAAAACGTTTTTTTAATGATCATAAAAACAATAAATAAATCAACAAATAAAAGAAAACTATTATGTTAAACATATGCACGCTTGAACATTATCCGGTGAGACAAGGTCAAGAGCCATTATAATTCATGACTGTATACCATAATTCATATATAAACCAATAATATAACTATATAGCTTTCTGAATTAGGTCACAAAAAAAGACCTCAACATGATCTAATCTAACCTGTCTATTTCTAATTTGATGTGGACAACCTGTAGAGATGAAAACAGCTTCACAATGGTATTGTTCAAATGTCTATGGCTCCACACTTGAAAGTTACAACCAAGACTCATCATAAGTTTTAGCACCACCATATTCAATATTACAACCATCATCATCACTTTTTCATGGATCCACATATTATTGAAACACAAAAGTTGGATTAAGAAACCAAACTAAGCAAGAAAAGGTAGAGTTGGTTGTGACATTTTATCAAATACCTTGTGGGTACTAAAGTCAATAAATTTAGAAACTCCATTGGTCTGTTATTATCAGTGGATGCTAGTTCATTAGAATCTCCGTATATTCTCTTCTGTAGATATACCAACCACAAACAAAAAATGAAGGTGGGACAAGAAATGCAACAACTTTCTTAAAACCAAAAAAAGAGATAGTTAATTTGATGTTACTTTACTTAAACCATCATTCCAAGTAAGATAAAGCTATGTAATGGTCTCAATATACTTGTGTATTGATTTTCTGTAGGAATAACACCCAATTTATGCCATTCATTCCTGGCATATTAATAGCAGGATTGATAATTTCAATTAGATTTCAAGAACTGAAATTAGAAAAGAAGTTGGACGTATTTTGATAAAAAAAAAGGTAGTACCTCATTCTCTTGAAATCAACCTACTGTAAAGCAAGAACCCTAGGTTTAGGCATCTGACCTTTGCCGATTTTTCCCCTCTTACCCCAAATATGACGACTTTTAGCCTGCACTTTCTACTCTTCCCTTGTAAAAATGTAAAAGACTCAATTATTAATAAATCGTTAGCTGATCGATATACATTATACAAAACAATGATTGAGAAAAAAAAAACATTTTTGATATACCGCTATGATCACTCTAAGTAGTTTGAGGCGTCACACTTGAGGTGCTAAGCTCTTGAAAGGAGAAATTCTAAAAGCTACACCAAGAGGTAGTTATGTAACTAGTTTTATGTTTCAAATATCAAATTTTGTATGCTAGTTAGGCTTCATGCTTTGGAAAATAATATTGCATGTATAACTAGAGAAAACTTATATTCAAAACATTAGGGTTGTATATGCACCATAGGGATGTTAGAGTACATAAAACCCAACAGTGGTATTGGATCCATAGGTGTTTTCTGTTATATTGATGCATTCGTGACTGTTCTATTTGCAGATTTTCAAGTTTTTTTGGCCATTTTTTTGGATTAGGATCATTACCACAAACTGTTTTGGTTGTTAAAATTCATTTTATATTATAAGGTAATGATTATCCTCATCCAATTAAAATATAAATTATATAATTATAAAATAATTACTAGATTATATGATAAGCTAATTATTTGCATTATTTGATTTATCTACATGAATTGTAATTAGGCCAAACTGGTAAAAGATAGTATGATTATTTTATTGGTTAAAATTTGATCTAAATGGTCTTGAGAGGTTACAAAACTTGTCATCAAGTTTTGGAACTCAAAAGTTTTTTTTAAGGAGTTATAAAACTTGTCATCAAGTTTGGAATCCAACATTTTTTCAAGAGTTACAAAACTTGCCCTCAAGTTTTGGAACATATAAAGTCTCTTTTATGGAACATTAACTCTAGTAATTGAAAGGTTTCAAAAGGTGCAACTTTTGGATTCATAACATAAAAAATTAATTAAATAGTTTTTAATTTTGAATTTTTATAACCTTGATCTTTTTGAATAGTTCAATTACACTCTTATGGATTTTATTAAGTTAATCAAATGTTTAACTAAGTGAGTATTATCAAATCCATAATGATATGGTTTAAGTTTAATTAAATTAAGAGTATAATTTATTAATAAATTAAGCCACCAAGTATTTTAAATGTGTAAAATACACCCTTATACTATATAAAATTAAAAGGCTAATGTATTATATATGTATAAGTTAAAAAGTCAGTCTTACTGTTAGTAGGCCTCATTCACAAAGCTGGTCTATAAGGGGTGTTTAAGGAAGCGACCTCTAAATGACCGCCATTGGGTATCCATTCTTACCCTCCGCACCCTTGACTAGAGGAGGGTCATTAGCCGAACGGGCTTGATAGGACATTTAAATCCTCATTAAAAGTATCATGATATATAAAGTAACTAAAACTTTTATAAATTCCCAATCTTAGTTACTTTGGGAAAAATGTGAATTTGATGCTAATCCATGAAATTGCACATTGCACCTTATTAGTCAGTTAGTGTAGTGTGTGTGGTTAACTGGCACACTAATGTGGACTAATAAAGGATGGCAATGGGTAGCTTGTAGTTTGTCATAGATCAATAGAGCATGTGTGGTTAACCAACACATTGATTAGGTGATAAATGACTTTGAGAGTACCTAGCTAATTTGCATGGTTACTCATACCTTGTCTATGATCCTCGGAATGTCAGTCACAAACTTGAAGGGAATAATCGAGATTAAAAATGCCATTAAAAAGCTCAATGAATCTCTAAATATCTAGGAATTTCATTCAAAACTTAATTCGTTTAAAATTTCGTTTTCATGGTGGAATTGGTAAATCATCATTTACCTCCTGATAAATAGTTTGCAATTGGAATACGACATCCCTCTTCCGAATTTTAAATTATTGTGTCTAGTCCTAGCCTTAATATTTTATTTGGGTATTATATTAAGGACTTAAATCAACTAAATTTCAATTTCTCCCTTGTAGATGTCTAGTTTTGACAACTATGGTCTTCCCGAATCGTTTGGAAAAAGTTTTCCTTATGAAGATGATGTTCCATGCTTCGATCATGAAAATGGAAACCATTCTTCACTTCCTCCATCTCCTACAATAATTCACCTGGCCCACATGTTCGTCGACTTGAAAAGTTTAAGGTCACTTAAACCCTATTGGCAAGCAAACACGAAGATGGAAAGTTTGTATGTGCTCCCATCTTGGAGATGAAGTTGCATATTGACAGGCTGGGAATGTTGGGTGTCATTTCCCTAAGGAAGTTGCATATTGAAGTTGCATTATGTAAGATTGTTATGAATTCGTCTGTAGATTGTCTAAAGTGTTTAGACATAGCAAAGTTTGTTGCAGTGTTCGAAAGTACTCCTGTAATAAGATTTGAGTATTGGAGTAAACCCACACTCACCTAAATCACTTCATGGATTTTATCATGAATGATTAGTGAGACGATAATATCTTATATTCTTGAAATGGAGACATATAGTTGCAGTTTACAAGTCGATCGCACATTAATGATGTGTAAACGCACCCGTAACTTGGTGTTATAAAACGCATTATTGTGTGTTATTTGATGAGTAAATAGAGTAAGAATATGAGTTGAAGTTTATCCGTTCCTTTTACCCTAAGAGGGATATAAGTGATATCAGTGGTCCCCTCGATGATTTAGTGATGACACCCTAAGCGCTTGGCCAAGCCTGGACTGATTTGATTTGTTCAATTAGTCGGTCGTCATAAATCAGAAATCAAGAAAAAACACATGGACAGAGAGAATGATCATAGTCCATGTCTCATGTACATACAATATCTAGAATGGAGGATGTAACGCTCGCAGATTCAGGTTAGTCAATTTAGATACAATAAGCATCAAAAACGAGTTTTTGATGGAAGATTATTTAGAAGGATTAATCTTAACCAAGTTATAGTATGTGTAACAAGTATTCCGGGGATATAAAGAACGCCGAAATCCGAGTTATAACAAAGAAGTTATGACCCATTGAACCGAGAGCGTCCATAAAAAGAACGCCCAAATCTGACTTCATATGAGGATGTTGTAGAGTACGTTCCCGCCTACGCGTGGATATAAAGAACGTCGAAAACGGAGCTTGTATGCGAAAGATACAAATTTTAGAAGTTAAGTGTGCAATTTGCGAAGCTGATGCATAGAGTGATGACGTGGCCGAACTCCCAGCCGTCCGATGAACCCGCTTCAGACATGTGACACGTCGCTTCGCATTTACGCCCCACGTCCGAGGTCGAGTACGCCCAGCGTACTTCGGTCTTATCCGGTTCTGAGACAAGCCATGCTCCACTACCGAAGACTCGACACGTTTAGACCTTATCGGAACTTACACCCAGCGTAAGGCTTCGGTACACCCAGCGTACGTCCGATGTCTGGGCTATAAATAGAGGTCGAGGGCAGCCTATTCTCTTCACAAATTCACTCAACTCTTTCTCTCTCTACACTCTCTTTCTAGCTCCTAACCCCCCTAAGCCTAGGTAAACCTCCTAGCACCCGAAGGAAGCCCCGAGGCTCCCGGATTCCCGAGGAAAATGGTCTTTCGGTTTGGAAACGCTGCTCCGAGCAAAGCTCGATTTTCTTTAAAACCTGTTGTAAGTGAGCTACTGTAACAGCCCGGATTTCCAGGTATTTTTTTGTTTTGATTTTTTTGGTGTTTTGAGAGGGGACTCGGCGAGTTGGAGCTCAGACTCGCCGAGTAGGGTCGCGATTCTGGACGCGGGATTCGTCTGGACTTGGCGAGTCCAGGATATGGACTCGGCGAGTCCACGCTGTTTAATGAAACCCTAATTTCTCGGGTTTGGGACCTATTTAAAGGGCCTTATGGCCGTCATTTGCACCCAACAGTCCATAGAGAGAAACCCTAGAGTGCTTTAGCGATTTGAGAGAGAAAGGAAGCATTTCTTGACATTTGTGTGTTGTTTAGCAAAGAAGAGGGAGGCTCTAGCCAAGAGGAGGCAAAGGAGACTGCTATTCGGTGGATTTGAAGCTTAGCCCTTCAATCTAAAGGTATGATTTCGGCTCATCTCCTGTTTTGTGAAGTATAATTGATTTTAGGGTTTCTTGTGACCTTGTTGAGTTGATTGGATGGCCAAATAGTCCCTTGCTAGTGATGAGACTTCGGATCTGGATCCATAGAGGTCCAGAGAGCCTCATTCATCAAGCTTTATAGAGAACAATGGAGGTTATGACCTTGAGTAGTGAGATTTGTTGAAAATTCTTCATATATGGTCATATAGAGGTTGTCTATGCACCAAGTCTGGGGCTTTACGTGGTGAATCAGTCTAGGAAGGCCAGATCTATGAATTGTTGGAATAGATCTGACCTTAGAAGCAAGTTTGAGTGATTGCATGGCATGGACTCGCCGAGTCCGATGAGCAGACTCGGCGAGTAGCTTGAAGATTGCCTTGGACCGGCCAGTGAGTGGTCCAGTCGAGTCATGGATTGACTCAGTGAGTCAGGGCGAGTTAGAGAGGGTTGTCAAGTGGTCTGAGTCGAACTGGGACTCGCCGAGTCGTTCTTGAGACTCGGCGAGTTGAGTCGGGGTGGCCCCGCGATTTCTGCCAGGTGAAACTCGTCGAGTCAGGGGGAGTGCTCGACGTGTAGAAAGGGAATCCTAGAGAGTTGGTGAGAACGTCTAGACTCGCCGAGTTGCCGTGTGCACTCGCCGAGTCCGGTCAAAGTTGACCGTTGACCATTGACCTGTGTTGACTTTTTTAGGGATAGTCAACCTTAGAGATAAAAAGTGTTAATTAGAGTCCTGTGATGTTATAGGAGGATTAGAGCTCGGAGGAGCGAGCACGAGGGGTTTCCAAGGTTCGTGAGATACCGAGACATGTGAGGTGAGTCTTCTCACTATACTTTACCTTGAGTAGGTAATCAGAGCTATGTGTTAGTGTATGTATGTTATGTGTATGCCATGTGTTGTACTGCATTACTTCTATGTGATTTATGTTGTGCATGATTACAGAGTTGGAACCGGAAGGTTCCTAGAGTTAGAACCTGAGGGTTCACAGAGTTGGGTGCACGGACCCATAGAGTTATAGCCTCGAGTGGCTAATATGTGTTTTATGTGGTATTTTGGGGAACTCACTAAGCTTCGTGCTTACAGTGTTAGTGTTGTTGTTTCAGGTACTAGCGATGACCGTGGGAAGGCGCCGGCTTGATCTGTACACACGCAGGGGGCTTGATATATTTATGTGATCTTGGGATTTGTATGATACAGATTGGAATTTGAAACTTAATGTTTTTATGAAATTAAATGAGAAATGTTTTTTTTTATATTGCGAAAAATTATTTTGAAATTCACGGTGTAACAGCTACGCCTATGAAAATTTTAATATAGCTTCTAAATAATTATAGTAATGTTGTTAGGTCCTTAGAATATTTAATTGGGCTATTATTATAGGTTATATAATGTCGTTATAATAACCAATTGCGGTACGGGGGTTCCGGTTTGGTGGGCCGCTTGGGTTGCTGGATTTAGAAGTGCTTATATGCCAAAATGATCCTGCCCACCGGTGTTCCATGTATGGCCTCGTCTGTATATAGTGGGTGAAAAGTATTATGTCGCACTTGCATAATAGTAATAATAGTTAGACTATTAATTAGTCGCAGTTAATGTTAGACTAAACCTTAGTGGTATTGATACTAGATTTTGACGAAGGAAATTGTTTCAAGAGTAACGAAGCGCTGTCTAAGTTCGGAATCACCACCTTAACAGGTGAGTGCATAGTTACTTTCATCTTACACATAGATATGAAGTATTTAATAGAAATTACGTGTTATGTGTGCATATTATATGTGTTCTTGATATCTGAACGATTTATACATGTTTTAAATGATTTAAATTGTATATGTATATAATATCTATGAAAATGTTGGGTAAAACATGGGTAGATGAAATAGTTGATGTGTGATAAAATGATGAGAGGCCTCAATGTTTAAGATGATCTAGCCATCTAGCAGAGTATAGATGACGACCACAGACTATTCTAGACAGTCCAGTGGAACACTAGCAGGCTCGTAACTTGTAGGTGTTTTTGAACTACGTATTCACTAGTTATTTTTGAACTAAGTGTTCACCATATGTTTTGAACTAAGTGTTCACCATATGTTTTGAACTACGTGCTCACCAGATGTTTTGAACTACATGTTCACCAGATGTTTTGAACTCCATGTTCACCAGATGTACCCTGAAAGACCCTGGCAACTATGAGACTTAGTGCCCAAACCCTAGCGACTATGCAACTTAGTGTCTGTTGAGTAAACCCTGGCAACGATGGATTTTGTGTCGTTTCCTTAGGATGATCCTTAGGAATGACAGAACGAGGAGTAGCTGATTCTTAGGGTAAATCCTTAGGAAGATAATGGGGATGGGTAATTAGGTTGATTGTTTGATGTTTAAACATAATAATTGTATTATTGTGGGTTGAAAACCCTATGTACTCACCAGGTTTCCCAACCTGACCCACTCAGTTTATTTGTATCACAGGTGTCAACATGAAGTTACATTACACTGAGGGATTAAGGAGATATAAATCACTAGTGATAATGAATGTAAGTTCTGTTTATGCTTATGTTTCTGTATTGATGATGACATCCCAAATGTTTTAAAATGAATAAAAATACTTTTCTTCAGAAATGCTTTGATAACGTATTTATCATGTTTTACTGGGAACAAATTCCGCAACATTTCTATTAAAAGAGGTACTCTGATTTTTATAAAGCATAAAAAAAATCGGTCTTTTCTAGCCATGAAAATGGGGATGTCACTGTTGGTATCAGAGCATTAGTTTAAGCGAACTATGAATTTGTAAGATTTCTAGACTTCAAATTAGAATGCTAAGCGATGATTGTGAGGTGTGAGCACTAGCTTATTTTAGGAATTGTGCCTAAAATGCTTTTCTGTGCTAAATGCTTTGTGCCTGATATGCTGTTATTTGTTCGGATCTATGGTCTATTGCTGTCCGGATCTGGAAACCTTATGTGTCTAGGATTCTAAATGTACGACTACGATATTAGAGCTAACATGTAAATGTTTTGGAGGGATAAGGATGATTTAAACGTCTATCCTAAGTAAAGATCTAAATTCACCCTATTAGGTGTAAGGATCAAAATGGCAAGAACACGCAACGAAGCCGGGAAGGCAAATGGGAACAGGAATCAACCTCCAGTGATTGAGCAAATACCCGTTATGGTAGCCGCTCCAGAGCCAATCACCATGGCCAGAGTGCAAGCGATGATCCGGACGATCTTGGATCCTCAAATGGAGGAAACCAGACGTTTGCTTCAACAAAATCGAGAGGAACTTACGATGCCAGTTGAACAGCCCGAATTGAATGATGGGCAGTCAGAAGGAGGGAATTACAGTGGACCGTTAGTCAAGCCAACCCACCAAAAGTTCGACAAAACAACCAGGATGATGGAGTCGAGATGAATGGATGAAAGTAAAAGGATTTTCTGACTTGCAAGCCATCGAATTTCACTGGAAAGAAAGATCCGATCGAAGTCATGGATTGGATCTCGGAGATGGAGTTAGCTTTCATGACGTGTGGTTGTAGAGGAAAACTACAAACCACATTTGCAATACACCAGTTCAGAGGGGGCACGGTTCGTTGTTGGAACACTCTAGGGAGGACTCTAAGCCCCAATGAGCCCCTGCAACTGACGTGGGCAGAGTTTTTGGTGCATTTCAAACGCAAGTACTGCTCAGCCCAAAACCTGCTAGAACTAGAAAACCAATTCGTAACCCTGAAGAAAGGGAGCATGTCTATTGATGAATACACCAACAACTTCACAGAGAAGATAGAGTTCGCCTTGCGTCCTGTCCCGGATGAGCTGACGAAAATCGACAAGTACGCAAAGGGACTTCCATGGGAATATGTGGTGCCAGTACGTCAGGCACCTACTCTGGAAGCAGCTATATGGGCTGCCAAATCTGTGGAGGATATGATTAAGGGAATAACTACCAGCAAGGTTGAGGTTGGCGAAAAGAGGAAATTCAAAGGATCGGAAAGGCCCGACGAGAAGAGAAATTCCAATACAAGGAAGTTTAGAGGAGAAGGAAGTAAAGAAAGATGGTGCAAAAATTGCAAAAAGAAACACACTGGAAAATGCGGTGAGGAGGTGACTTGTTTCAAGTTTGGGAAGCATGGGAATTATGCTAACGAGTGTACATTCAACAAAAGGGTGTGTTACTGATGTAACGAGGAAGGGCACTTCAAGGAAGACTGCCCAAAGAGAGAGGAGGCTACAAAGCCAAATGTGCCGCCAAAGCCAAAGGAAAGAGCATTTCAAATGATCCTTGACGATGTAACACCGAAAATTTCAAAACAATTTTTCATTTAAAAATAATCGTTTAATTCTTAAAAAACACTTTGCTTAAAATTTCATTCATAATCGAATTACAAAACATAACTCCATTTTCACTTGCATAATAAACTAGGATCCTCAAAACATGACTCTTTCTCTGGTGTGTACAATCGAGCTGGTGTCATCCCATGATCCTGAGAGAAACCTGAAACACATAACACAAAACACTGTAAGCACGAAGCTTAGTGAGTTCCCCAAAATACCACACATAACACATATTAGCCACTCGAGGCTATAACTCTGTGGGTCTGTGGACCCTACTCTATGAACCCTCTGGTTCTAACTCTGTGAACCTTCCGGTTCTAACTCTGTAAACATGCACAGCATAAATCACATAGAAATAATGCAGTACAACACATAGCATACAAATACTCTGTCACATAACTCTGGTTACCTACTCAAGGTAAAGTATAGTGAGAAGACTCACCTCGCGTATCTCGATAACTCGCAAATCCCGGAAATCACTCGTGCTCGATCCTCCGAGCTATAATCCTCCTATAACACAATATATCTCTAATTAACACTTTCACAACTAAGGTTGACTACCCCTATCAAGTCAAGACTGGTCAACTCTGGTCAATGGTCAACTTTGACCGGACTCGGCGAGTGCACTAGAGCGACTCGGCGAGTCTATAGGTGTTCACTGACTCCCTAGGATCCTCTCTTGACACGTCGAGTACTTCCCTGAATCGACGAGTTCCACCTGGCATGAATCGCGGGGCCACCACGACTCAACTCGCCGAGTCTCAAGAATAACTCGGCGAGTTCCAGCTTGACTTAGTCCACCTGTCAACCCTCTTTGACTCTCCCTGAATCACTGAGTCAACCCTTAACTCGGTAAGACCACTCGCTGAGTGGTTATGGACAATCTTCATGCTACTCGCCGAGTCTGTTCTTTGGACTTGGCGAGTCTAAGCCATGCATGAACTCAAACTCACTTATGAGGCCAGATCCGTTCCAGTAACTCATAGATCCAGTCCTTCCAAGCACATTTATCACATAAAGTTACAATCTTGGTGCTCATGCAAAGGTCCAAATGCCTTATTTAATGATATGGTCTCTAGAATGCAATTCTAAGCTCATGGCCTCCATTAACACTCATAAAGCTTGAGGGAAAAGAGTCTCTGGACCTCTTTGGGTCCATATCTAAAGCATCAACACAAAAAGAGGCCAATTACTCCATGAATCATTCCACAAAGAAGCCCTAACTCTAAGATTTACACCAATGGCTGAGAAAGGAACGAATGGTTACCTCAAATGAAGTCTCTGGACTCAGGAATCACTGGATTAGCACCTCCTTTGGTCTCCTCTTGCCTTGATCCTCTTTTATATGCAAAATCACCCACAAATAATCAAGGATCTTCCTCTTTTCTCTCACAAAACACTCAAGGACTCTTTTAGGGTTCTCTCTGGGGTTGGTGGCCGCAAATGACGGCCATAAGCCCCTTTAAATAGGTCTCATACCTTGAAATTTAGGGTTTCATTAAATAGTATGGACTCGCCGAGTCCGGACGCGAACCCGTGCCCAAACCGCGATCATACTCGGCGAGTTTGAGCTCCAACTCGCCGAGTCTCCTCACAAATCACCAAATTTATAAGAATGAATAATACCTGGGAATCCGGGCTGTTACAATATGAAGCAAATGATAATGCAAGGATTCAGAAGTGAAGGTTTGACATCCAAAGATCGAGTTACGAAGTAATCGTGTAGATAGTACCATGTGGTGTAGCCTATTATAGGCATAGTATAGGCTGAACTTGAACACCTATGTAATCGTTTCAAGGAATAATATAAAACCTTCATTTTGTTATATGATGTTTCAAGTTGTTATGTGATTTTCTTGTATGGCGACTTGGGTGAACTGCGAGATAATACTTGGGATGAGTATGAGTAGGTGTGAATGGTAGTAGAGGCCTATACTACCGGAAGCACAGGACTCGCACTTGGATCAGGGAAAGTCAAAAGGTTACCAAGAAGCTAGTAATTGATTCTGTTTTGTTCATTTATGTCGTTACCATTGTTTCGGTAATGATTAAGAAGATGATTGTTATTCCGACCCTAGTGGTCGTATCAAACTGAGTCCGACTACGATGAGTATGTTACGTGGTTCAGAGAACCAAGTTCGATGTAACATTTGACTTAAGCCAAGAAGATTGAAGAAAGAGATAATCGAAGCAGTATCACACTCATAGTTAATGAAGTTGGTAGCTAGAAATGCTACATGTTGAAATGTGATTGTATCACATTAGAACATATTCCATTCTAGAATTTGACTCTAAGAGACCTGAGTCTAAGCATTGCAACATACGTTGAGAAGTCGTTAGAACGTGACCCATCGGTCTATTGTGGAAGTCGAATAACTTATCTTAAGGTTGTTAAGAAGAAGAAGGAGCCTCCAATAAAGATCGATATCGTGACATGAAGATCATGATTGGAAGTCTAACATGAGATAGAGAGTGGGTCCCAGATCGGGCACCGCCTGCAGTCAGTAAGTCTTAGAGTTAGATACTCGTTCAAAGAAACATCAAAGTCACGGTTTTTACTTAGGATGAAAATATAACATATGGAGTCATCATGTGATCCCGGTTTCGTCTTTGTCTTCGTCACTTGATAACTCGTCACTTTCCTTGCTTACCCAAGAAGTTGGATTTGTGTAGGCAATTACTTCAACTAAAACTGGAAAGGATGCTCTTCGTTTCATCCGTTTGACTTGTTGAATTGTCTTTAATTCTTCTTCCATTAACTTTTCTAGTTCTCCAAGTTCACCTTCTTCATCAATATTGAAAACCTCACCTTGAACATCACTCCCTTGGAACCCATCTTCTAAACCAAGGCACCAGCAGTATTTAGTAAAGGGCGTGTCACACCCCAAAACCAAGAACGGCGGAAACGTTCTGGGGCGGAGGACGTCATATACAGTATCACAGCATAGAAATATAGTAAACATGCAAACAACATCACCCATTGCATTAATAATGTATTTTAATACAAGTGTGTTCTGTACAGTTATAGACACCAAAAATATGAATCAAAATAAAAGATGAGTCTTGTAAATGCTCCATCTTCTCAAAAGCTAGTATTGCTATCTGTCTATTGATGACCTAAGAATACAAGTTATTTTGAAAGAGTTTATTAGCATTAAAGCTGGTGAGTCCATAAGTATTTAGTGTCATGTTTTGTATGAAAAATGTTTGTAAGTATTCGAGTATAATAGTGCATGAAATGTTTGTAGTGTTTGTTTGTCTTTCCTAGGAAACCCTATGTTTTCCATTAAAAACAACCTTCTACCAAGGCATCAAGTGTAATGTATGTTTGTTCGTTGTAGGAGTGCGTACCTTTCCCAAATGTGACTATTATTAGAAAATATAGTTTTTACATTACTCTTTATGTGAGGAGATCACAAAGTAGATGTAAAGGGAAAATAATGAGGTATTGTAGTGTAATAATATTATAATTATTATTGTACTAACTACCTTAATCCAATTGTTAATTAAGGTATAATGTGATATAGTTGTAACCGTACTAATTGACTAGGGGAAATCACGACGCTGTAATACGTCGAACAGTAATGACATTTGTCACCCGAAGATCTGCAGATCCCACTGTAGCTAGAAGTAAGGTGTAGGATTGTCAATCCAGTATATATCTGTACACAAATTCACGTTCTCCCTCCAGGAGATTCTAGGTACAAGACGAGCCATGACAGAGATGTCGTGTCCTGAAGTAGTGCCTCACATTTATTGCATAGTGTGTAAATATTGTATGTAATAGTGTAATATATGTCTTTCCTAATCTCCATCATAGTGAGTTCTCTAGTGTAGTATATAGTATGAATGAATAACATGTATAAGTGTATGTTTTCTCTGACTCTCATTATAGTGTTTTCAATTGTATAGTGTAGTGTATTACTTACAGCATGTATTGACTCATGTATGAACCGAATCATTGCACGTTTCATTGTACTAGAAGTAGTAAGTAGTATATCACCAAACTATACCTATTCTAGTTTACTAGTAAGATCATTTGTATAGTTGAGTGTATTGAAATAGGACAGGAAGCTTTTATGTCTATACGTATACACATGATATATAACTAAGGATCAAACGACACTCGGACAAACAATAGGGGACTCTAAGTCCACAACCAAACAAGGTACAGTAAATAGAGCGTATTATCAGTCCTAAGTCCTTCAAACATTACTTATAAAACCATATATGTATTGGACATGATTTGACAGTATATGGGTTTAAAAAGTTTTGAAAGTAATGAATTGGAAACGGAAACTAAGTTTTATAAAGAGTTTAACATGTAAAAGTGTTTGGAAATCGTTTTGAAGTAGTATTGTTGACAAGACGGTTTAAAGCATAGTAAATCCATTGGCGTACTAGTCATTAATCACATGTAATAGATATAATATCTAGTATGATTCAACTTGTATTCTCCCCCATAAAAGCATTTAAATCATATAAAAGGTAATTTAAAGGGGCATGAACTCACCTGTTAGTGAGTGAAGCGACGGTAGAATCGGTTTAGGAGGTTGAGTGTCAATTGTGGACTCAAGCACAAACGAATCCTATTAACCATATTATGACATATGCATGTATACAATTAGTGTCTGTAACAGCTAATTATTGAATTGGGACCACCTTAGGGGATAGTAAACACTTATATTGAAGTGTTACAATTATGTATGATTGTGTATAAGGGGTGTATGGCTATACAAGGGAGTGTATGGTCAAAATACACCATGTTGGTGTGTGTGCGGCCAAGGCGTGCGGCCAGGATGTGTGTGAGGCTGCACACTCCCTATGAAGTGTGTCAAAACATAGCTTAAGACCTTAGGACTCATCTAGGAAGGTTTCTTACTTCATGCTCTAGCCTTATATGGAGTTCATTGCCATTAAGGGACTTAAAAAGGCTGTGTGCGGCCACTATGAAGGCGTGCGGCCGCACACCCTTCATGAAGATGACGAACTCGAGTTTTTCAAGCATATCATCAAGTTTTCTTAACATATAACCAGGTATAACAAGTATATACACGTTATAGAGGCTTGAAAGAGATGATTAGGGTCCAAAACTTAGTGTGTGTTCTTGGTGTTCTTGAAGATTCATACCAAAAACGTGTTTTCATGGATCTAAGTGGGGAAGAAGACTAGTTATGATCACGTAATAGTCACTCAAGAGATGAATCACTTACTTGTTTGAAGATTGGAGTGGAGAGTTGGATGATACTTGAGAGGATTTCGAGTTCTAGCTTTGAAAGAGTGGGAAAAAGTTTTCAAAATGACTAAGTGTTGTATATATAGGTGAGAATGTGGCTGGGATGGGTGTGCAGCCGCACACACCTATGTGTGGCCGTACACTCCATGCTTTGGAGTGTTTGGCTCGATTTTGCTTGATATGCATTATGTTATCCCATTTCTAGGTTCTTACCTTAATTGTACTAGGTTTAGAGCACTTCATTGGACCCCAAATAGTGTTAAAAGCTAGTAAAACGAGGTTAATTTGGATTCAATTGGTCTCTTGTACAAGATAGAAATTTCAAGTTGTCACAGGGTGACAAAGAATAATTGGGACATCAGCATCTTCTTTCATGTTCATAACCACAAAATCAATCAGAAAAGCGAATTTCCCAATTTTTACTAAGATGTCTTCTACAATGCCCCTAGGTTGTGTCACTGAACGGTTGGCCATGTGAATGGTCATTTTTGTAGCCTTCAATTTTGAAATATTGAGTTTCTTATAAAATGAGAAAGGCATCAAATTTATGCTTGCCCCAGAATCGACTAAATCATACGTCTTCAAATTATTACCAATACAACTCCCATCTTCTTTGGTAATTCTCCCAATACAACTCTTGAACTTTGTTCACTAAGAATCACCTTGGAATTTTTCTTCAATTGTTGAAGAGTATCTATTAAGTTTTGTATGAACTTTGCATATTTGGGAATTTTAGATAATGACTCAAGAAAAGGAGTATTTATTGGAATACCCTTTACGTGCTTTAGAAACTCCAGATGCTCTCGTTCCAGTGGATGAAGATTATCTCAGGACGGAAATGGTAAACAACGACGATAAGCCGGAACAGTTGTTGAATGTTTTTGTTCAGACTGGGCCCACGTCGTGAGCACAGAAGGCTCACGTCATGAGCTCAGTTGTTCATCAATATTTTTATCTTCAAGCTTTTTCTTCTTCGGCTTTGGTTCGGATGATCTTGGTTACTTTTCTAGTGCTTTAAAGAACTCAGAAATCTCCTCTTATTCAGTCTCGATCATCATGACATGGGATTGAGTCTTTTTGTCGGGGAATTCCGAAGATAATTTTTCATTCACCAAAATTGTTAGTTGACCATGTTGAGCTTCGAGATTGTGGATCGATGCTTGATGATTTCTTAATAGGGCTTGTTGGTCAATCATCATAGCTTGTTGATCTTTCATTATCTTCACTTGATCTTTTAGTGTTACATCAGTATCATCATGCCTTTTCTCAGAAGCTTCCATAAAACGAACTAGCATGTTCTCCAAGTCAAGTTTCTTATCTGCTGGTCGTTGCTCTTTTTGGTAGAAGCCTAGGCCTGTCTGCCTATATTTTTCTTCCTTTTGCTTCTTGTATTCATCATATAGCAGCCACTCCTTCTTTGGTTTTCTCCAATCTTCATCAAATTTATCCCCACTAGAGTAGCAAACTTCAGCTCTTTTGTTCCCATTATCATCCAAGTGGCAATCATTGGTCAAGTGTGGACCATTACACCTTTCACACCCAACTCTAATAGCATTTATTTTCTGGTCCATCTTTGTCATTCTCCTATCCATAATATCAAGCATGGCTAGTAAAGTAGCCATGTCTGTAGATTGTCCACCCCCACTTCCTTTAACTCCATCCAGCCTTGGATTGTGGTACTCACGAGAATGCTTTGCAAATTCTTCAACCAACTCCTTGACTTCCTCCATATTTTTCTTAGTTAGTGGTCCTTGAGAATCAAGGAGCTGCCTTGTCGTCACATTAACACCATTATAAAATATTGAGACTTCTTGTTGTATGTTAAGGTCATTTAGAGGACAATTTCTTAATAATCCTTTGTAGCGCTCTCATGCCTCATAAAGTGACTCCCCTAGATTTTACTCAAAATTGGCTATTTCCTTTTTGAGTTTAGCTATCTTGGAAGGTGGGCATAATTGTTCTAAAAACTGCTCGTGCATTTGGGCCCAAGTAGTGATTGCACCAGGTGGTAGTGCCTTTAGCAAGTCTTTTGCAGCTCCTTTAAAATTGATTGGTAGCATCCTCAGCAAGACTATCTCTTTAGGAACATTTAGGACATTAAAATAGTTTGCTATGTCATTAACTTTATCCAAATGCTTGTAAGCATCCTCATGATCCTTTCCAGAAAATGGTACATCCTTAAGTGCAGTAAGGATGTGTCCCTTCAGCTTAAATGTGGCAGTTGCAGGAATTGCAGGTTGTACTACACCAGGACCAGCATCATCTCTAATTCGCTTCTTGTAAGCTCCGATGGACATATCCGCAATGTTTTCCATCTCGTTTTCTGGCTTGTCTTCGGGTTCACCTCTATGTAGTTCAAATTCTAGGTTGGATTCGTACAATTTGATTCTTGTGGGTTATATTTGATTTCTTCGGTGTTTGGTTCACTCCTGCGTTCTTATCCGTCTTCTTGTGAAGGACCGACTCTGGATCTTCAAGTGGTTACACCAAAGGTGTGTTGGAACCTCTGGTCATGAACTTCTGCAAAATAAACAAAAATACAAATGTAAAACTGAACTAAAATAGAAAACAAAGAAAAATGAAAAACTAGTGAACTCACGTCATGAGCAGTGAAGCTCACGTCGTGATTTTAGTACCGAAACAAAAAATCTAGGCTGAAAAATTAACTTTTTGCAGGTTTTACCCCACAAAAAGGATCGATTAAACTACAACAAATAAATCAACAATTAAATAAGTCGTTCCCCGGCAACGACGCCAAAAACTTGATGTGCACAAAAGTACCTACTAATTTTAAATTATTAACCTAACTAACTTAACTAACTAGAATGCACCTAGTTAGTGTACGTAGTCGGATTATAGAATAGTTTGGGTAAGTCGGGTGTCGATCACAGGGTACGGTTTTAACTAATTATATTACCTACTATTAAATTAACCTAATTTCCTCGCAAAGTAGTGGTTTTATCTAATTTAGATGAGCTTAATTTCTTAACAGAATTCAATCAATAAACAAAAAACTTTCGTTAGCTCGAATCCACTTTCCCTCAATGGTTTATAAGTTAAGTATGACTACTCTTGTTGGTTACAAATTAAAACATTATTAGCAATTTAGTTCTAAATTTACTAAGATCAATTAATTCATGTAGATTTATGTATGGCCGCACATAATTTAGCACATAATCAATTGTTGAATAATATTGGAGCTATGTAGGATTGGGTTAACAAACACAAATTATGGTCATAACATGAGTTCTCTAGCACAGCCTAATTTATTAATTCAATTCTTTAACTAAGATTGGTTCGATCTTAGCTCTAATAATCCAATGTTCAATAAATTACTAGGTGTTCCAATTCATGCAAAATAATGGTCATTAACTACACAGAATAAGAAATTTAAGCAATCTAATTATCAAATCAAGCATGCTATGTATACCAATCAAACACAAGACATAACCAACAAGAAAAGTATAAGTTAACATATTAAAACCATGAGTTACAGCTTCATCTAGCTAACAGAAGCAACTAGATTTAGCTGGACATTCTAACAATTAAGCTAACACAGATCATAATAAAAAGCATGTTTAAAAGTACCAAACTAAATATCGAATTATGACTTCTTCTTCCTCGTTGGTGTAAAGAACAATTCCCAGGCCTTCTTTTTCTGTGATTTTCGACTTCTGGAACTTCTCCAAGTCAGCCAACCTCTTTCAATCGTAGAGATCAATTCCCATTTATACTTTATGGATTATCCTCACTCACAATGTGAGCTTATGTGTCTCACGTCGTGAGATTGTAAGTATCCATGTTTGACAAGGATTTCTCTACACAATGCTTATCTTCTGGAATGTCACAACTCAGGTCCTGAGCCTTCAATACTGAGAGTAATTTTTGCTATATTTTTATCTTTTAAGTCTTCATCCTCCAAAGTTCCGTACTTTGACGCTTTTAGTTCCTTTTCTTCAAAATGTCTTCTATTTGGCTGCATAATACATTTTAACCTTATAAGTATCATTAATCCATGCAAATAACCAAAATATTAATAAAAATGTACTTAAATATTGCCTAAAAATATGTATAAATATGGCAATATCAGTGATTCATTAGAGGTTTCCACACTATTGGGGCTAGCATTATAATAAGTATTCTTCAAAAATTAATTCTTATTTTTGATAATAGCAACAAGGTATGTTTATTAAATCTTTGTGACTTTTTTATTTCGGCTAGGTTATTTAGAAGTTTCAAAGTATCTTGCTATTATTTGAAATGCCATATAATTTCAAGGTTGCATGTGCCCATGATTATTACGTGAAATTACACAAATACATAGAAGTAATCAAGAAAAAACATAAAATATATGTATCATTATAAATTTAAGTATTAAATGGTAAAGAATATGAACATTTTATGTCAGGTCTAGAACCAATTTGAAGCCATGCTCAAATCACTTAACTATAACATGTTCCGTAGAGCAATTGATCAATAGTTTGTCTTCAGATTGCATGTGAAACATAACACACCCTTCATATATCACAACACACATTTCATGCTAACTTGGGCATGCACCAACTCCTTAAATCCAAGGACCTTCACCACCATAATATCATCTAATACAAGCATTAACCCTCACATATATAACCAAGCCATCACACACTCATGCTAAAAATAAGTGATAAAGTAAAATATGATGCTCTTGTATGATATAACACATGATTTAATTATTCTGTACTACTAATGTGAATCTTGTTTTGTGTTAGTGGTTTTTCTGTTGAGTTTTTATTCAAAAACTAGTTTCAAAAACATGATTTTAGGAAATGGAAGACTTATAAATTTTGAATAACATAAACAAGTTAAACCCACCAAGGATCATCTTGCAAGAAAGATTTAAATAAGCACCAAAGAAGAGATGAAGAAAATACAACCTTATAGTTCTTTGGATCCTCTTGGGAGGCTTGGAAGTTGACGACGAATAATGAAATTAATAGACACTAACAATAACTCAACGTGATTTAGATGCTAGTCCAAAACTCTTAACTCTTAAGCTTGAAGTTCATAACCAAATTATGAACTTCAAGAGAGTATAAATGCAAGTAATATCTTCATAATATGAACCAAATGAGAGAGAGAGTGCATGCCTCCATGCAACTTACCATTTTAGACTCGTAAGGAAGCAAGCCAAAAGGCAAGCATTATAAAGTGTAATCTTTACACAAAGGGTATTAAACCTTTAAGACAACTCATGCCCCTAAGACATGATGTCCCCCATGCTTGCAAGAAAGATCTTACTTTTGATTAAACTAATCAAAAGTCCATACCACCTTTCCTCTCTCAAAATTTTGGATTTTGTATAAGAAAAAGAATTCATGAGTTTTATATTTTATAAACCAAGTTTGTAAATTATAAAATTTAACCTTTTGGTAAAAGACAAAAGTCCTTATAGTCCAAAATATTCTACATGACTTCATAAATCATACCATATGATATTTATTATGTTACTTGCTAATGAAAATTATTATTTTCATGAAATAAATAAATTCCAATTAATTATAAGAGTTTATTGAATATTTATTAAAATCAATTTTTAATAAATAATCAATTGTATCAAGTTGATGCTAGTGTGACCCATTAGTATCATATGTTAATTAGAAATATCACTTTAATATGATTCCTGAGCATACAAGATCTTTCAATTTCAAGATCCAACGGTATAAAATGATCACATTGTATTTTACGACACTCAATTAGTGGCCCAATTATTATGCTTGAGGCGTACATTGATTTCTTTGAAACATTCAACCATGTATTTAAATAGACCACCATTCATGTGGTTCTCTTAATTGGACTTTCTAATCTTTGGTGTATTTGGCAAGTTGATTTCTACAACGCCTTCCTTAATGGTTATTTTAATGAAGAAATATACATAAAAATCACATAGTTTTGAGGATGCATATGCGCCTCCTTAACAAGCCATTTATGAGCTATTCAATATGCTCATGAGGAATATATTGTCAAACAAGGATTTCGAGCTTGTTAATCAGAAACTTTATAGTTTGTTCACATCCATTCCAGCTACATCATATATACTAGATGAATGTCCGCGCGTTGCGCAGAAACACCTATATAGTTGAAGTCTTTACAAATATATGTTTTTTTTAAATATAACAATAATGATATTGTTAAATTTGATATAATAATTTGTATACTAAATTGATATAATATATTGATTATTCTGAATTATATGATAATATATATATATATATATATATATATATATATATATATATATATATATATATATATATATATATATATATTATAACTTCATAATCTCAATCGTTTGAATGACTTCTAACCGCGAGTTATACATGAATAAAATTAAATACAATAAATGGTTTAATGCTATTTATAATTGTTGTTATTGTTAATTAATTTTTTAAAATTTATTTGCTTACTGTTTTAATTCCTATCATTATGATTATTTAAAACATCAAACATTATTTTTGATTTTAAAGGTAACAATATAATAATTTATATAGAGTTATTTTTAACTATTGTTATTGTAAGTTATTTTAATCTACTTATTTAGAAACTTTTAACGATGATAAAAATATCTTTAGGAAATATTTTACTTAAATTGAGATTACAATTTAGTTTTTGCATTCATCACTACAATTTATCACTTTTGACTATTTACAAAATATTCTTTGGTTTTTTTAATTGGAAAAGAAATTTATATTTAAGTTCGCATTGTAATGCGGGATAACACCTATATTGTTAAAGTTTTTACAATTTTTTTTTTTAAATATAACAGTAACGTTGTCGATAAATTTGATATAATAATTCGTATACTAAATTGATATAATATATTGTTTATTTTCAATTATACGATAATATATATATATATATATATATATATATATATATATATATATATATATATATATATATATATAGTTTAACTTCATAATCCTAATCGTTTGAATAGCTTCTACCCGTGAGTTACACATGAATAAATTTAAATATAATATATCATTTAATGCTATTTATAGTTGTTGTTATTCTTAATTTATTTTTTAAAATTTATTTGCTTAATGTTTTAATTTCTATCATTATAATTATTTAAAACATCAAACATTATTTTTTGATTTTAAAGGTAACAATATAATCATTTATATTGAGTTATTTTTAACTATTGTTTTTTGTAAGTTATTATAAGATACTTATTTAAAAACATTTAATGATTATAAAACTATCTTTAGGAAATATTTAAGTAAATTTGAGATTACAATTTAGTTATTGCATTTATCACTTTTAGATATTTACAAAATACTCTTTGTTTTTTTAAGTGGAACTGAAATTTCTATTTAAATTGACATTTTAATGTTATATTTAAGTTTTTGTCCAAACTATTCAATAGTTACAGATTTAAACTGATAATGGTTTATATATAACAACATATTAAATCTAATAAATTAAGTATAATATGTTAAAAATTAAAGCCATAACTTTATAAGTAGATGTATAGATATCACTTTAGTATTGAAATTTAGTTTATTTATGATTACACTTTAGGTTTGATATTTAATAACCTTATTAACCAATTATAATCATTATTAGAAAGTTACTATAATTTATCAGTTTTAACTATTTACAAAATATTCTTTGGGTTTTAAGTTAAACTAAAATTTATATTTAAGTTGGCCTTATAATGTTATATTTAAATTAAAAATTTAAGTATTCTATACAAATTGTTCCAAAATTGTATCTTAAAAATGATAAAAGTTTACATCCAATAGTATATTAAAGCTAATAAATTAAATATAATATGTTAAAAGTTAAAAACATAAATTTATATGTAGAAATAAAGATATTATTTTAATATTAAAGTTTAGTTTATATATGATTAAACTTTAGGTTTGATATTTATTTAACATAATTATGCAAATTATAATTATTATTAGAAAGAAAAAATGCATGAGAGTTTCAAATGAATGTGGTGAAAGAAAAAATGCATGAGAGTTTCAAATGAATGTGGTGCTTGGAAAAATGTTTCCTTTATAAGTATACTAGACGAATTCACACGCGTTGCGCGACGTAGGTTAAAAACATATTGTTAGAATATATTATTATTATATTTAATGCTTTCCTTTTAACTATGTTAATATATATATATATATATATATATATATATATATATATATATATATATATATATATATATTGCATTTTTTTAAACATTATTTGATATTTTACTTTAGGTTTTAAATTTTACACTAAATTTTTAAGCTTATTTGATATATTAATGTAGGTTATTTATTTAACTATATATTGAAGTTAACAAATTAAGTATATCATATTGATAAGTCACAACTTCTTCCATTTATAATAAGTTTTACAACTAAAAACATATTCAAGTTAATAAATTCAGCATATTGTATGAAAATATGAAAAGTTGGGAGTTTCAAATGAATGTGGTGAAAGAAAAAATGTTTCCTTTATAATATAGTATGATAATGATATATATATATATATATATATATATATATATATATATATATATATATATATATATATATATATATTGGTGTACATGGATGACCCGATCGTCACATCTACAAATACATCTTAGATATAAAGGTCCATCACTTTGTTAAATCGATATTTTGTACTCAAATATATTAGTAAGCATTTTTTGGGCTTGGGGCTTAGCTCAAACTCTACGGGTATAAATTTATCCCAATAAAGCTACACTTAAGATATTCTTCAATGCAGCCACATGATAGAGGCAACATCTATTTATACACCACATAATCCTAATTCTCAGCTAAATCCTCAAGGTGTTTCATGATCCAAATCTCTTCCGATAGATTATGTGATGCCTTTACTATGCTACCATTACTTGTCAAATACATTAGATGTAGTCAATTTGGTTTACCAGTTTATGTATTTAACAACCACTATCTGTTAGAAGGAAACAAAAAGACTTTGCAGATACATAAAGGGAACATCATATTACTGCCTTCATTTCACACCTATAAATGTTAAATTTCTCCTTGTTTTCTCTAGTTTCAGATGGATTTCAAATAAGTGTCATAAGAGGTCTTACAATGGTTTTAACATCTTACATGGTTCAAAATCATGTGTACTACTTGAAAACAACAACTTATGGCACACTCTAGTGCAGAAGCTAAGTAATGCTCTCATATCTACAATATAATTGAGTTATTATGACTCAAACAGCTTATTAAAGCCCTTAATGATCCTCTCCATCATCATCCTTTGCAACTTTGTGATGATGTTGGGGCAATTTTATTGAGCATGAACCTTATCACAAGTAATAGATTGAAGCACATAGCCTTGGATTTCTAGATTAAAAGAAAATTGGTTGAAAGTGACGCTTTCAAAATTAGTCATGTATATCATGTGTGGACCAATGGGTACACACCATTACCAAAATGTTGTCCAAGAATCAAATTGATCTTATTTTTGCTAAGCTACAAGTATGTCATGTCCTTGTTCTTTCTAGTGTTACCGACATGATTTAATCATTTATTTAATATATATATATATATATATATATATATATATATATATATATATATATATATATATATATATATATATATATATATATATTATTTGAAATGTTCACCTCTCATTACTAGTCTTCTATATGTTGTTGATATAATGCGATGTGTTTAGGAATTATATAGTTTCCCATGTTGTATATGTGCCTATGTAATTCATGTATACATAATATAAATTTAAATATAGAGAACTTGATTTTCTAATTATCTATATTCAATAAACTTTCCATTATTCACATAAGAATTTAAGGTTTGTAATTGAAAGATGAGATTAAATTATATAATGTTCATCAAAATAACTCACCACCATAGTCAAAATGATATATCTAACAGATTCAATAGGAAAACTTATACGCTAAAAAGAGGCAAACAATGTCAATATATGTATCATTATGAATTTAATTATAAATTGGTCAAGAATATGAACATTTTTGTGTCTAGTCTAGAGCCATGCTCAAATCACTAAACTAAAATTTGGTATCATTAAAAGTCATCAATATTAGAAATCTACCATTCATTGAACAACTAGGTTAAGTTCTTCCGTTCAGGGATAACCTATAAATATTTTATGACTTCAAGAGTATACTTAATCAAACTAAGAGACTCTAAATCGCAACAGAACACCAATCATATAATTAGATATATTTAACTCTACTTACAATAAAGTT
Organism: Lactuca serriola; assembly: GCF_051521515.1. NCBI lineage: Eukaryota > Viridiplantae > Streptophyta > Magnoliopsida > Asterales > Asteraceae > Lactuca > Lactuca serriola. Next base: position 231,377,403 of record NC_136412.1, read on the forward strand.
AAATATGGAGATGATAGTATTCGGCGATATCACACAAATGGTGTTATTCCATGAAATTGCACTTTGCACCTTGTTAAGTCATTAGCGGAGCGTGTGTGGTTAACCAACATACTAATTTGGGACCGACACTGTGTGGCAAAGAGTAGCTTAGTGTTAGTCATGGATCAATGGATCGTATGTGGTTAACCGGCACATTGATTAGGTGATTTGTAACATCGAGAGTACCAAGCTAATTTGCATGGTTATTCACACCTTGTTTGTGATCCTCAGTATCTCAGTCACAAACTTAAGAGGGCATAATCAAGATTAAACATGCCATTGAAAAGTTCAATGAATCTCAAAGAATCTAGGAATTTCAATTCATTTAAAACCTAAAGTTCATTTTCGTTTTTCATGGTGGAAATTGGTAAATCGTCATTTACCTACCTTCAAATAATTTGCAATTGGATTACATCATCCCTCTTCTGAATTGTAAATTATTGTGTTGGGTCCTAGCCTTAATATTTCTTTTGGGTGTTATATTAAGGACTTAAATCGACTAAACTTTAATTTTTCCCTTGTAGATGTCTAGTTCAGACAACTATGGTCTTCCCGAATCTTTTGGAAAGGCTTTCTTCATGAAGATGATGTTCCCAGAAATCATACTTCACTTCCTCCACCTCCTCCAATAATTATCCCTAACCCACAAGCTCAAAGACTTGAAAATTTCAAGGTCACTCAAGCCGTATTGGCTAGCAAACACCAAGACAGAAGGCCTGGGTGTGCACATGTCTTGAAGATGAAGTGACACATTGACACGCTGGGAATGCTAGGAGTCGTTATGTCGAGGAAGGTTGCTGTTGAATTGGTTCTTCAATCACTTGCTAATTCATATAGTGATTTCATTAAAGATTACTATATAACAGACCGTGGCATGTCCCTTATCGATCTTATCTATTTGCTTATTGATGTTGAATCAACAATGATTTGGCGCACTGGTAAAGCAAACTTGATTGGAAGATCTACTTCCCAAACTTCCATGGAAAGTGACAACGGAAACATTGGAAGTCCAGAAAAGGTTTCTCTTTCCTAGGGAAAGGAAAGGCTAAGTTTGAGATTATCCCATGTACCATTCCAAAAGAATCTGTTTGCCTCTATTTCCAAGAGATGGGGCATTGGAAACGAAGCTACCCTGATTACCTGAAGGACCACAAGGATGGTAAAGTCAGAATATTTGACTCTACTTCAGGTAAGTTCACTATCTAACTCTATTAAGTTCCTATTTATAGATTCTTAATACATGATGTGATAAGATTACATTTTGATGTTTTGTAGGATCGAAGAGAAGAAAGGAAGCTTAAAGAAAGAGCAGGTTGAGTCTGATCGCGAAGAGATGGATTTCGATCACATGATTCAATGATCAGAATTTTAACCCGTTGTTTAGGAGTTATGATAGATTTCATAGGAATATTTAGAAACATAGTTTTCATATGTACTTGCATTCTAAGTAAAGGTTTTCCACATTTTATAGATAAAGAAAATTTTTTAATTTTATCTTAGTTTACATTTTCTTGTAATGGCATTTGTGAAAACTGATGTTTGTATGTTTCTATTTTTAGCAATATGGATTTGATTCTTTCGTTTGTGGTAGTGTCTAAATTTACCAAATAAGGAAAGATTCTCATCACCCAAGTTTCAGTTGGATAAAAACTTGGAATCATGCAACTTGTATTGTGTGATGAATGAGAACCTTCATCTTTGGGAAATTAAGACTAATTTCTTGTTCACATGTATATGTGAGTCAAGTGAAGGACTAAGGAATCTAGTACACAACATTGTGAACTGGTCAGGTCCACCACAAAGAACAATAAGA
>NC_136412.1:231384254-231501754 GCF_051521515.1 Lactuca serriola
TCGTTTATTACTTAAACCATTTGATTAATCAAACTATAGCCTTAATTAACAAGCATGAGTTATGAATTTTATGCTCATTAATATCCTCGTTAATTCCTCATAAAAACTAGATGCATGCATGATATTGGAGCTAATTTAGATAGTACTTCATTCAATAACACCAAATTTTTATATATGATTTTCGGATTTTATATCTAATTCATCATAATCCAAATTTTCACCAATAAACTCAAGAACTAGAAGTGGAATTCATAAGTTCTTACCTTGATTCAATGAAATGAGTTTTTTTGGAGAAAAGGTGCTTAAATGAGTTGTAGAACTCATATATGTCTTTTTATATACTGCACGTTATGCCCCGCGTATCACATATATGCCTCGAGTAGGGACCCTATGTTGGAATAGTGTCTAAGGCTGCAACTATATTAGGGAAGTACTTGACCCGATTGTGCATGGTCCTTTTGGGTTGCCTTCACCATAGCAACTTGATAGGATGATTTATTAAAAGAGAATAAATATTATTAATATATTATGAGAATAATATAAAGAATAATAATATTGTTATTTGATTAATATAAGTCATAAATTAATTGGTATTAATTTGGTGATTTAAAGAGATTAATTAAATAAGAGGGTATAAACTGTCAATTGTTTGATAGTTACACTTTAGACTATAAATCCTTATTGGATAGGGGTTGGACGAATCCTAGAGCTAAGGATAGCTCAAAATCGTCCAAGGCTATCTATGGTAAGGATATGGATTGCTTTAAGAGAAGATTATCCAACTAGGGTTTAAGTTGTAACCCTTAAGGAGTCTACAAGTATAAATAGACCCCATGGCTTAGGGAAATCGACACCTCATTGAGAATAGAGAACCCCTGGCCGATTTCCTCCTAGCCTCTCTCTCCCAAATCATCTTCTTTGCTATTTGGTTTTTGTAAGCCATTAGAGGAGTGACAATTGTGACTCTAGAGCTCCAAGACAACAAGATCAAACAAGAGATTCAAAGGTATGCTTCTGGACCTGATTTTGTATTGTTTTTATACCTAATTAGTTGTTAGAAGTCTTGGATTCAAAGCATGTTTAATTAGAAAGCCTAGATCCAAGCATTAGGGTTTTGCATGCGCACATAGGAAAGTTCTTATGGCTAAAACCCATCAGTGGTATCAGAGACTAGCTTGGTTTCTATTAAATTGTTGCTTGTTTTTTTGAAACTTAACTGCAAAACTCGAATTTTGTGTTTCTGAGTCATGGACTCGGCGAGTCCCTTGGTGCACTCGGCGAGTCCAAGCGTGAGGAAAGGCCAGATTCAGGATTTCTTCATGATTATCTTATGGAAACTTACCTTAATCATATTAGATCAACCCTAATCGGATTTTTTGATATATATGACTATAATCTTGATCTAATTAAAGATATTTATCAACTAATAAAATATTTAATTTCCTTATATGAAAATTAATTAGTTATTTTGATTAAATTGGTAATTATCTTGCAAGAAATCTTGAATAAATCAAATCTAGATAATTAGGAAATTAAATGTTAATTAGAATTATTTGTTATTTGATCCTCCATGTTTTAAATGTTTAAAACTTGTCCTCAAGTTTTGAAATTTATGTTTTGTGATTAAAAGTTTTAATTTAGACAATTTAAATTTCAAACCCTAGATTTTTAAAAGTTTAAAATACAACCCTATACTAATATAATATTACAAGATTAATATATATATATATATATATATATATATATATATATATATATATATATATATATATATGTATGTATAACTAAAATGCTAGTAGGCCTCATTCACGAAGCCGATCTATAAGGTGGGTATAAGGTTGCAGCCTATAAAATGGCGCTTAATGGGTGTACACTCACACCCACCGCTTGCTTGATCGGGGGAGGGTCGTTAGCCGAACGGGTAGGATAGGGCAACCTCATCCTCTCATAAAAAGTATAATATGAAATACAAAGTAACTACACATTTTTAAATTTTTTTTCCCAATCTTAGTTACTTTAGGAAAAGTGAATTGATGCAATCCAATGAAATTACACTTTGCACCCTTGCTAAGAAGCTAGTGGAGCGTGTGTGGTTTACCGGCACACTAATTGGTTCTAAGCAAAGGTGGCAAAGGGTGATTCATTGTTTATCATAGTTCGATGGAGCGTGTGTGGTTTACCGGCACATCGAATAGGTGATCGTTACAATGAAGGCACCATGTGAATTTGCATGGTAATTCACACCCGCTTTGTGATCCTCGGTATCCCAGTCACAAACAAGAGGGGCATATCAAGATTTAAACATGTCATTGAATAGTTTCAATGAATCTCATCCGAACCTAGGAATTCTCAATACATTTAGGACTTATAGTTAGGTTTTATGGTGGAGAATTAGTGAATCGTCATTCACTTACCTTCATATTATTTGCATGTTAGATCACGACATCCCTTTTCTAATATGTAAATACTGTTGTTGGATCCTAGACCTAATCTTTCTTATTGGGTGATAATTAAGGATTCATATTCTAATCTATCTTTGTCCTTTCTATTTGTAGATGTCGAATGCAAACAACGCTGCTGCTAGTTCTTTCACATTGATGAGCCTTTGTCAAAAGGTCACTTTCGATGGGACGAACTTTAGCGAATGGATAAGATACATTCGCACCATTGCTCACTATGAGGATAAGGAGTATGTCCTCGATGAGAAGCTCGAGAAAATTAACCCTGAAATCGCTACTCCGGCTGAAATGACCGCTTTTGAAACTCATGAGCGCGATGCAACGAAGGTACATTGCATCATGATAGCCACCATGAAGTCCGAATTCCAAAAGTCCTATGAGGACATGTACCCATACGAGATGCATCAAGACTTATTGGAGAGATACCACCAAAACGCGAGACAAGAGCGTATGGGTACATGGAGAATCTCTTACCGTGCACCCGCAAAAGATGCAAAGGTACGTCGACCGCCTTCGCAAGTTGAATGTTGACTTTGGGGAGACTTGGCGATAGACATGGTGCTTCGCTCTTTGCCTCCGAGCTACAATCAATTTAGGATGACCTACCACATGAACAAAGAGGAGGTCACCCTAAGCAAACTCCAAGGTCTCTTGAGGGTCGCTGAGAGCAACTTCAAAGACAAGTCTGTTGCACCAACTCCCAATCCACCCGCTGCTCCTGTCTTGGCTATTGGTCAAGGGAAGAGAAAGACGAGGAAGGCTTCGTCTAAGAACTATCGCAAGGGTAAAGCCCGAGATGGTGCCTCTTCTAGTGGGACCAAGGTTGATCCTGCTAAGCCCTGCCGTAACCCAAAGGAGGTAGAGTGCCACCACTTCCATAAGATAGGACATTGGAAGAGAAGCTGCCTAGAGTACCCGCAAGCCATTAAGGAAGGAAAGATCAAGCCGTCTTTCGCAGGTATATACACAATTAAATCTAACGATTCTAATCATGTTATTTCTTGGGTTCTTGATACCGGTTGTGGTTATCACATTTGTTCTAATGCGTAGGGACTAAGAAGAAGTAGGGATGTGGAGCAAGGAAGGATCAATCTAATCATGGGGAACAGAAGATCGTCGCCTGTGACCAAGATTGGGGTGTATTCTTTAGTGCTTAGGAATAATTTATGGTTAGATTTGAACAATTGTTGCTATTCGCCAGAAATGGCTAGAAACATCATTTCATTTCATGGTTTGTTTAGACAGGGTTTTAGATTTTCTTTTAATAATGAGAATGGTTCTATTTTAGCTTATCTAAATGGTGTCTTTTATTTTGAAGCTATACCATGTAATGGAATATATGAAACTGTTATGATTGTTGATAACTTAGGAAATGATGTTTTGAACATAGATTCTTCCAATAGTATGGATAGAGCATCCTTGTGGCACTGTCGTCTTGGACATGTCAACAAAAAACGCATAGCCCAACTCCAAAAGGATGGAGTGTTGGAGTCATTCGACCTTAGGGAAGATGACACGTGCGAGTCTTGTTTGCTTGGAAAGATGACTAAATCACCCTTCACAAGTACTTGCGAAAGGGGTGAGGGTCTATTGGACCTAATACATACCGATGTATGTGGACAGTTTAGATCAACCACGAAGGATGGGAACCGCTTCTACGTGACTTTTACCGATGACTATAGTAGATATGGGTATATCTATTTCATCAAGCAAAAGTCAGAAACTTTTGAAAAGTTCAAAGAGTTCAAGAATGAAGTGGAGAATCAATTGGGCGGGAAAATCAAGATGCTTCGATCCGATCGAGGAGGAGAGTACCTAAGTCTTGAATTCCATGATTATCTCAAGGAGTGTGGAATAGTTTCACAATTGACACCTCCTAGGACACCGCAGTTGAATGGTGTGGTAGAAAGGCGTAATCGAACCTTGTTGGACATGGTTCGCTCTATGATGAGTCGTGCTTCACTATCAATCTCTTTTTAGGGGTATGCCTTAGAGACTGCCGCCCATATCCTTAACCGAGTCCCTACTAAGAAGGTTGCCAAAACACCTCACGAGATGTGGACAGGGAAAGCTCCCTCGTTTGCACATATCAAGGTTTGGGGTTGCGAGGCTTTCGTAAGACGAGATACTCACGACAAGCTCGAACATCGTAGTGAGCGATGTATTTTCATCGGCTACCCGTAGAAATCCATTGGATATCTCTTCTATAGACCGAAGGACAATGTTGTCTTCGTTGCGAGGAGAGGGGTTTTCCGAGAGCGAGAACTCATAAGCCAAGGAGACAGTGGGAGGCAAATCGAACTTGAAGAGATTCAAGAGTCGATAGATGAAGGAACCTCTACCGCTGGCACTCAACCCAAGGAGGAAATTCCGGTTGAACCGATTGACGAATCCTTACCTCTTAGACGTTCTGATAGAGTTAGAGTTCAACCCCAGTTTTATGGTTTTCATATTACTACCGAAGGGGACACGTATATTAGTAATGGTACACTAATAAATCTTGATGAACCTAATAGCTATAAGGAAGCCATGGCAGGCCCGGAGTCTGCAAAATGGAAAGAGGCAATGGATAGCGAGATCCAATCCATGTATGATAACCAAGTTTGGAATTTGGTTGATAATATGCCCGGACGTAAGACCGTTGGGTGCAAATGGATCTTCAAGAAGAAGACCGACGTGGATGGAAACGTACACACATATAAAGCGCGATTGGTCACGAAGGGCTTTACTCAAACTCCCGGAGTTAACTATGATGAGACCTTCTCACCAGTTGCGAAGATAAAATCTATTAGAGTGATGCTAGCGATTGCCGCATTTCATGATTATGAGGTTTGGAAATTGGATGTAAAGACCGCTTTCCTTAACGGAAAGTTGGCTGAGGATGTTTACATGGCTCAGCCAGAGGGGTTTGTGGATCCGAAGCATCCAAATAGAGTGTGTAAGCTTGAGAAGTCCATTTATGGACTTAAGCAAGCGTCTCACAGATGGAATCTTTGCTTCGATGAGAAAGTCAAAGAGTTTGGATTTGTACGAAGCGAAGATGAATCTTGTGTATATGTCAAAGCCAGTGGGAGTATAGTAAGCTTCCTCGTTCTGTATGTCGATGACATACTACTTATAGGGAACGACATCCCGACTCTGCAGGAGGTTAAGTCCTGGCTCGGGAAGTGCTTCGCTATGAAGGAGCTCGGAGAGGCTTCTTACATTTTGGGAATAAGGATAGTAAGAGAAAGAAGTAAGAGACTAATTGGAATTAGTCAGAACACTTACTTAGAGAAGGTACTAAAACGATTTAGTATGGAAAACTCGAAGAAGGGAGAATTACCGATACAAAGTAATGCCAAGTTGAGTAAGACTCAAAGTTCGAGTACCGAAGCTGAAATAGCAGAAATGAGCCGAGTACCATACACTTCCGCAGTTGGCTCAATCATGTACGCTATGACTTGTACTCGCCCTGATGTAGCCTTTGCTTTGAGCATGGTTAGTAGATATCAAGGGAACCCTGGAAGATTCCATTGGATTGCGGTGAAGAATATCCTTAAGTACCTTCGTAGGACGAAGGAATGGTTCTTAGTCCTCGGAGGGAGTGATGACTTGAAGGTGCGAGGGTATAGTGACGCCAGTTTTCAAACCGATAGGGACAACTACTGTTCGCAGTCGGGCTGGGTCTTTACCCTGAATGGAGGAGCAGTGACTTCGAAAAGTTCCAAGCAGGAAACCGTAGCTGATTCAACGTACGAATCAGAGTACATTGCAGCGATCGAAGCGTCGAAGGAGGCAATATGGCTGAAGAACTTCATTGGTGATCTTGGAGTTGTACCTGCCATAAAGGAGCCCATGGAGATTTTCTGTGATAATGAAGGAGCGGTTTCCTTGACCAAGGAACCGAGAGATCATGGTAGATCAAGACATATCGACAGAAAATATCACTTTATTAGACATCGTGTAGAAGAAGGACAACTCGTAGTGAAGAGGATATCATCAGAAGATAACCCAGCAGATCCGCTTACGAAGGGACTGAGTAGGGTTAAGCACTTGCAGCACGCTAGGAGTATTGGGATGAAGGATGATATTAGCATAGATTAGATAGATAGTATTAGAAACGTGTAATAGATAAATGTAATTAACATTTGATGATTAAATAAAGGAGTTTTATTTATAAGTAATGTTACTGTCTTATGTTAATTGTTTAACTATTGTTTCATTTGGCATGTTTTGACTTCCAGAATAATTGTGTTTATTAAGAATAATCGAATTATTCAAATTGTCCACAATCGTTCATATGTTGGAAGTAGATATGAATGAAGATTGTCATGAATCGGTGTGTAGATTGTCAAAATGGTATTAGACATAGCAAAGGGTTGCTGCAACGTTCATGAGTGCTTATGAACTAGTTTTGAGCATTGGAACAAACCTGTGCTTGTCGGAATCACCTTATGGAATATGATGTAAAAGGGTGATCGCAAGACGATAATATCATATAGTCTTAAAACCTAGATATATGGTTTGTTATTTGTTAATTGATTGTACATTGATAATGCGAAAACGCATCAGTAACTCGGTGTCATAAAAACGCATTGTTGTGTATAGTTGGTTAATGAATAAGTAAATGCATATAAGTCGAAGTTTATCTGTAACTTTTATCCTAAGAAGGTAAAAGCGATATCTCGGCCGCTCGATGATTTGATTTGACTTATGTGTCGGGCCCGGTCAGAACTGAATTGATGTGTTCGATTAAGTTCTATGTCAAATAAATCAGAGATCGAGAAACCTAAATGCTTGACTAATCATTCCATAGAGTTGTCAGCATGATATCTAACAGAGGACTGTACGATCCCTTATCTAAAGGACAAGATTGATTAGATCAGAGTTTGACAGCGTCTTTGAGAGCTACGATTGCAAATCGAATTGTACTTGTGCATATAGTTACTAGACTTATCCAAGTGGGAGACTGTTGAATAGTGTCTAAGGCTGCAACTATATTAGGCAAGTATTTGACTCGATTGTGCATGGTCCTTTTGGGTTGCCTTCACCATAGCAACTTGATAGGATGATTTATTAAAAGAGAATAAATATTATTAATATATTATGAGAATAATATAAAGAATAATAATATTGTTATTTGATTAATATAAGTCATAAATTAATTGGTATTAATTTGGTGATTTAAAGAGATTAATTAAATAAGAGGGTATAAACTGTCAATTGTTTGATAGTTACACTTTAGACTGTAAATCCTTATTGGATAGGGGTTGGACGAATTCTAGAGCTAAGGATAGCTCAAAATCGTCCAAGGTTATCTATGGTAAGGATATGGATTGCTTTAAGAGAAGATTATCCAACTAGGGTTTAAGTTGTAACCCTTAAGGAGTCTACAAGTATAAATAGACCCCATGGCTTAGGGAAATCGACACCTCATTGAGAATAGAGAACCCCTGGCCAATTTCCTCCTAGCCTCTCTCTCCCAAATCATCTTCTTTGCTATTTGGTGTTTGTAAGCCATTAGAGGAGTGACAATTGTGACTCTAGAGCTCCAAGACAACAAGATCAAACAAGAGATTCAAAGGTATGCTTCTAGACCTGATTTTGTATTGTTTTTATACCTAATTAGTTGTTAGAAGTCTTGGATTCAAAGCATGTTTAATTAGAAAGCCTAGATCCAAGCATTAGGGTTTTGCATGCGCACATAGGAAAGTTCTTATGGCTAAAACCCATCACCCTACCCCTTGCATAGCGTTATAATCAGCACATCTAACTTATCTCCGACTCAATTTTGGACAACCATCACTTCTTTATACGAACTCGGATTTTGATGATATTTATATCAACACATCTGTAATCGAGTCTACTACAACTTTCAATTACATTACTTCTACGGAAAAAGGAATATATGTTTATTAATATCCCCATATACCCAAGGGTATACATTATCCGCCCTCAAAACAACACACAAATACATGCTTTACATTCCCACTTACAACAACATATTTTTAAGCGCACGCCATCACCACTATCTCATGGTTATTTCCAAGGCTTATTATTCACGGAAAATTAAGATAATTTTAGTAATACGTCTTTACAGGAAATTGGTATTACACTTAAACACCACTTGAGCAAAATACAAGAAATCCTATGAGAGGAGATGGAATTCAATAACTATAAACCATTAGTAAAGGGTTTATTTTTCGAAAACCTTTAGGAGGGGGGGGGGGGAGGAGGGTGAACAAAACTTCCAAGGAATAATGACCATTTTGGATTTGATCACTAGTTCCCTATTTATAGATTGGCAGTTGTATAATCCTTAAGAAACTGAAAAACCTTGGATAATCCTTATCCACAATTTTGTCCATATCCTTAATCCCTTAGGGATTATAGAATAATGAATTAAATCTTCTAATTAATTAACAATCACCCATTTTTAATTAATTAATTAATTTTTAATTAGAGTAAATTACTGAAATCGTCCCTGTGGTTTGGTCAAAATTGCACGTTTGGTCCCTAACTTTTTTTTGCACTCGGATCGTCCTTGTGGTTTGATTTTGTTGTGTTTTTCGTCCCTGTGGTTTGCTTTTGTTGCATTTTTTGTCCCTTACATACATAAAGTTAGGGACCAAACATGCAACTTTTACCAAACCATAGGGACGAAAAATGCAACAAAACCAAACCACAGGGACGATCCGAGTGCAAAATAAAAAAGTTAGGGACCAAACGTGCAATTTTGACCAAACCACAAGGACGATTTCAGTAATTTACTCTTTTAATTAATTAAAAATTGATTCCAAAATGGTCTCCAATTAATTTAACATAACATGACAAATTAATAAACTATTTTCTCATATTTTCTTTTTTTCTTTTAATTGCTCAAATGGGCATTGAGGGCAACCCAAAATGACTATGTTGTTATTAGAAATATTACCAATAGTAATAACTTTTGACACTCTTTCCAACTAATGGAACATTATGATGGAGCATCTGTAGTTGAGTTAGAGCATCTGGTAGAAGACTAGAGCATCATAAGATGCATCCTTGATGGCACAAGGTGTGCTATTGTTGGACAAGGTGCTCAATCTTAGTTGTCCTTGTGAGCTTCATAGAGTTGATATGATGCTTTTGTGCTACTAGAAGGAGGATACGCCATCAAGGGGTATGATGCGCCATTGTGATGCATGACCCACCATCATGTGCATGCCTGGTGCTCAAGTGTTGTCTCTCAAGGTTGAAAGTTCCATAAGCACCTACATGACATCCTATGATTGGTTGGAAAATTAGGACATCCCTATTATGGGCTAATTATGGATGAACATTGCCCATAAGAATTAGGGTTCTCGCCTATAAATATATTCATATCCCCATTCATTGTTTTATGCGAACGAAATTTCAAGAGATCAATCATTATGAGGTTTGAGCACATCCTTTGGAGTAGTTACTAAGCAAGAGAGATTCTTTTCTTTTGAGAGTTAAAATGAGGTTTAATCATTGTGTATGATTGTAATTGTTCTTCAAAGTTTAATAAAATTATCTCTCTCTTTCTATCTCTCAATCGTACGAAGGCGTAGATCACTTTGACGCAACCACGTTCAACTATACCACATAAGTTTTTGCAATTATATCTACATTGTTTCAAAACCAAAATTATTTCAATAATGGTTCCTACTCACAAATCAACCAATATTTTATATTTTTTTTTAAAAACATCTTACCTTTTTCCATCCATTATTCAATAAATAATATATTCATATGAATATAGTTCATAATTATAGTTAAAAACTATTAATACTATACAATTGAAATATTTCAGTGTATAAATATATTTATCATAAAGTGCATAATTATAATAACTAATTGTAGCAACTGTCAGATGCTAAAATTGCTAAAAGTAAAGTTGGGCGCATTTTGTCATTTCGATTGTGCACTTTTTTTACTAATTTTTTCATTTCAGTACAATAAAATTGAAATATTTCGTTATTGGTTTGTTTGCTTTAGCTCAATTCGTTTTTCTAATTAATAAATATTAATCAAATGAGAACAGAATAAAGTATGTTTAATCGTTTTTTGTTCGGTTTGTTTGATTTATGGTTAAATCTGAATAACATATGTCAAAAACTTTTTTTTTGGCTTGGTAACTTATATTCTCTTGGATAAATTGAAAACCACTAGTTTGAAATCGCATGATTTACAACAATTTGAAGACCTCACTAAATCTATTTTTTTACTGACAAAAACAACCAAGAATAACATATATCTATCAAATAACAATCAATATGTAAACTGTAAAGCTAAAAATGTCTATCAAATATCAATTATCATTACTAAAGCCATGTAAACTATAAGTAAACATAAAAAAAAATGTCTATTATATATATATATATATATATATATATATATATATATATATATATATATATATATATATATACGGGACGGTTCAATAAAAAAAATAATTAAAGTGAAAACGTGAAACCACTACTTTTATGCTATTATTTTATGATGAATTTTGTATTTACAACTTTATATCATTATTTATCAATGAATAAATGAACACTCACACATTAATATTATAATTTACTATAATAATACAATATACAAAATTTATAATAGAATAATAACATTCTAAATAAAAGATAAATAATTAAACGTTAATATTTACTTTAGAATTACTTAAATAATACGCATATACAACATTCATTGTAGAATAATAACATAAATATAATGTTTTTATATTTTCATACTATTTGGTGTTTTTATTTGAACTTTTATATATATATATATATATATATATATATATATATATATATATATATATATATATATATATATATAAGTTATAATGTTGATATATACAACTATTGTGCGGACGTGCGGATAGTGTTATTCTATGAAAATTACTAAAAGAATAAGTTGTTTAGTAATGTGAATACGTTCGACCTCACACGATTATCGTCATTTTCATGCTTTCTCACTAATTCTTATTCATTTTTGTTCTCAAACATCGTTTTTCACTCATTTTCATTATTACAGAATACGACACAATAAACATTCTGACAGAATGAGAATAACAATAAAAAGTCTATAATAATAATAATCTTATAGACGATTTAATTAGTGAGAATGTGTGATAATGACAATAATTATGTAAGATTAAACGTATTTATATTATCAAACAACATATTTTCTTTGTCATTATCACAGAATAGCATTGTCCACACGTCCACACAGTAGATGTCAATCTACATTTGAACCTAGCTCTCTCTCTCTCTCTCTCTCTCTCTATATATATATATATATATATATATATATATATATATATATATATATATATATATATATATATATATATATATGGCTAAGTTATAATGTGGATGGACATCTATTGTACAGACGTGGGACAGTGCTACTCTATGAGAATGACTAAGAGAATAAGTTGTTAAGTAATGTGAATACGTTCAACATCACACAACTATCGTCATTATCATTCATTCTAACTAATTAATATTCATTTTTGTTCTAATGTATCGTTTTTCACTCATTTTTATTCTTATTGAATATGATTTAATAAACATTCTAACATATTGAGAATCATAAAGTAAAATAAAAATATAATAACTTTATAGATGATTTAATTAGTGAGAATGTGTGATAATAACAATAGTTATGTAAGGTTGAACGTATTCACATTATCAAACAACATATTTTTTTGTCATTCTCACATAATAACATTATCTACACGTCCGCACAATAGTTATTCATCCACATTTGAACCTATATATATATATATATATATATATATATATATATATATATAAAGAGAGAGAGAGAGAGAGAGAGAGAAAGAGCTAGGTTCAAGTATTCTAACTAATTGTTGTACATCTATCGTATGCTATGAGAATGATAAAGAAAATATGTTATTTGATAATATAAATACGTTCAATCTTACATAACTGTTGTCATTAACACACATTCTTACTAATTAAATCGTCCATAAGGTTATTATACACTTATTATTATTATTATTCTCATTTCTGTCAGAATGTTGTCAGAATGTTTTATTGCGTCGTATTCTGTCAAAATGAAAAATGAGTGAAAAACGATGTGTGAGAACCAAAAAAAATTAACGAGAATGCATGAAAATGACGATATTCTTGTAAGGTTGAACGTATTCACATTGCTAAATAACTTATTTTCTTAGTAATTCTCATAGCATACAATAGATGTACAATAATTAGTTTGAATAGAATAACCTAATGATCGAGGTCATTGTCTAGGTCAAAAATAAACCAACTAACCTAAGTAGATAGGGTAAGTCAGGTCGAATCCAAAAGGAGTTCATGGTTAAACTTTGTGTCAAAGCAATCAATAAAAAGAAAAGTATTACTAGCAATTGTCACGAAAAAGATTAAACAAAATTCAAACAAAAGCTTGGAAATTTATTGATTAAAAATAAAAATCTCAATGAGAAAACTAGAGTACTCCCGGTTCAGTTATGGACAGTTTAGATTCACACACTTTCTTCCCTAGAATCCTAATTCAATTATGTAGATGCAAATGGGGTTTATTAACTTGTAACACATAGTTTTGGGTACACTAGATGTTCATTCAACTAGTTGTCTTACTTATTTATGTCTAAATGGATTAGGGACAATTAGTGAACTAGTAATAAAATGTCTTACAACTACCTATTACCGCATTAACATTCAATATCATAAGTGGGAATAATATATATTGATTCAATCACTTGTCTTTATTCCTAAACTAATTGAACTTGGAACAAATGATTGATTGACAATAGACTATCTCAATTATGACATCAAACAACTCATATAACCCAATTTCAATTATCATTACCAAAAGATCATCACATGAAGCATAAAACAACAATTGAAATTAACTAGAATCAAGTAATAATCAAGTGTGTTCATCAAGAAGTCCTAAACATCCCCGGAAGTAACCCTAACGATTTAGCCTTCCATTAAATTCATAAAAACAATAACTTTGATGAAATGATAGAAATGCATAATAGAATTCATAAACAAACTTAAAATCATCCAATAATTTTAACCTAATTATTATCAAAATATGAAACAAATAAACCTTGGGATGAAGTAATCGTTTCTGAAAGTTACTCAAATTGATGAGAATCACCGGTTGAATGATCTTCAAATGTTGCTTGATGATGAATTGGATCGTATCTTGCCTTGAATCCAGATTGAAATGGAATGGATTTGTGTTTCCAAATGTTTCAAAGGGTTTAGAAGCCTCGAAAACGCAGGAAAAGACTGAAAATCGCAGCTGGTAACCCTAAAAGCGAATGCACAAGTCCCTATTTATATTACTTGACAGAAAAGAGTGAAATTGGGCGATGTGGAACGTTAGACGTCCTAGGAGACGTCTTAGACGTCATATATAACGCTCAAGCATTCTTTGTACATCCTAACATGCCTTCTGTCGTCCTTGAAATACACTAAAAATGGCCAAAAACGTCAGACGTCTTGGGAGACGTCTTAGACGCGTTCTAGGACGTCCTTCCTTGTTTTCTAAACTTTCCGAAACACACCGTTCCAACACGGGACGTCCCTAAAACACCAAGACATCCTAGGGGATGTCTTAGTCGTCATGTAAGACGCCGACGGGGTTCTTCTTTCTTTTCTACTCTGAAATAACGACCAAATGCTGACCGTTTGACCTGGGCGTCCTAGGGGACGTCTTAGACACCTGAAGGCGTCCTTCATCTTACATGCAAGTTTTGGTGGTCAAAACGACATAACTAGCAGAAACACAAAAGACGAAAGTTGTAGCAAATATTGTCTAGTTTCCAAAACCTCTTTACTAATGTTAATCGGAGCTCCAGAACTTCAAATATTACCAAAACATTGAAGCATGGTCAATTTTCCCAGCAAAGTTTCTTCATTCCTTTAGCAATCCGTTTACTTGCAGGTTCCGCCCACTTTTAGTACAATATATTGACCTGCATATGACGTTCAACAAATCATCAAAGTAGTGCCATTCTTGGACAATTATACATCAATTCAACAGATTTATGACAATTTAGTACATTCATAAAATGGACTTATCAAACCTCCCCAACTTTATTCCAAACTCGTCCCGAGATTGGCCTGAAATAATCAGTGTAGTCTTACTCTCTTATGATAATAAAAACTCAATGGAATCACGAATTCCGTACATTTTATCACAATATTTAATAAGCACAATATATTGATTTTGGGCATTATTAGTTACATATACAGACTTTTAGACTCAAAACACACGTTATGCTTATTTTACTTTGTTGTTTGAAACCCTTCACTTTTTGAACCCTTTCCAATAATCAACCTCATGAGTAACCAGTTAAACTCATTGTCAAAGTCCCCTTTTCAAGGTTCACTAACATAGTTAGCGCGGTCGGTAACACTTAATGGACCAACCCATTCACTCCCGCTATAGAGGGGTCACATATTGTTTCACACAATATCTTCAACTTGAACTTTTCTTCATATTTGTCTTGATTGTGCATTCTTCAAGTTCTTTGATGCTTCATCGGATTTGATCATCTTTGTATTTGACTTTAGCTTGAATATATATACTTTGAAGTTCTTCAATGTCTTATGATGCTTTTTGGTTGTGTGAAAACAATAATAGACCCCTCCGAACCCCAAAGGCGGAGGAGTAAGTAAGACCAAGTACTCAGAGTGTGATGACACATATTGTTCGGTTGGGTCCTCAATTGAAAGATCGTAGGCTCGAGCCAAAAACCTTCATTTTTCAAACACTTGGGTATTTCACATAAGAATTTCTAAATAAATATAAATATTTCCAAACCGGCTGAGCAACCCTTAAAATCAATATTAAATAGATATTATGACTCGATGTACGAAACTCCTATCATTTTCCATCTTGATGAGTTGCATTCAAGATATAAAGACGCTACTAACTCATCACATATTTCATATAACCAACCCAAGAGAGAATAATAATAATAATAATAATAATGAGTTTAATAACAGTACATTCATCCCAAATAAAGACATGAAAATCAAAAGAAAAAAAAAAAAAAAAAAAGAAAAAGTCTTCATCACATAACCATAAAAATAAAAATCAAAAGAGGATCTCACCAAAGTTCATTGTGGGGGCGACTGTGGAGGATAATGTGGGTATGGTGGAGGATACCCAAAGATCGATCCAGCTAAATCCTCAAAGCGAGTAGAGTCCTTTGTAGCTGGTGGTGGCTTATAATGCTCATACTCGGATGGTGGTGGATAGTTTCTCGGATCCCCGGATCGGTAGAAGACTGGAGCTGGAGCTCGGTATCGATACTGTGGCTGATCAATGTCCATCGGCTCATACTGGACATGACTCTGTCTATAGGCGGCATCTGCATAGTACTTCTACTGGTACAGCTGATGAGTGGCAACACTATAAGTGTTGCTAGCTGTAATACCAACCTATCGCATCTGCTCAGTAAGGTCAGCTAGTGTCGTGTCGACACCCTGCATCCATATATCTATTCTCCCCATCCAAGCCTACACCTCCTGGTTATGTGTGTTTTGTCTCCCCACAAAGTCCTCCCAAGCTGCCTGCATGTTCCATCCCTGACCTGATGCTTGTCCCTGTTGCTGCTGATGATCCTCCTGAAAATCACTAACGAATGGCTCATCATCCCCCACTCCGAGTGGTGTCGTGTATGTCGGGTTTGTGGCAAAATCCCTCAGAATATGTCTCTTATTTTCAACATGAAATGAGATGTGTCTGAAAGAAGTAGCAGTAGGGCGAAGGATACGCGGGCATGATGTAACTCGTGGGACCCTGATCCTATTCCCCGACTCCCTAGTCACATATGTCGATATCAGGGCAACATGGGGGGTGGTGACTCTGTGTTGGATATCAAAACAGGACCATATATTACACATAGCATTATATGCATAAGAAATAAATATGGAATCTGTCATCAATCCATATAATACATATAAATCTTGTGTCCTCACCTCCTTGGGATCACTAGTCCTCAGGTTCACATTTTCCGTGATAATGTTATGCAATGCCTTTGCTAAGGGTACCAATTCGTGAAATTTGTCGTATACCTCGTGTCACACCCCGAAAACCGAAGGCGGAAACATTTCCGGGGCGGACTCCACGTTGAGTATCAAATCCAATGTACATAGTAAGCAAAGTAAACAACCATTACATTAAATATAAAAGTTTGCATTTGTTTGAAAGTAAAGTTGTTCAGGTGTGATACATAGTATATACGAACAAAAGTAAGACGTGTCTTCTACGTACTCCGTCTTCGTCAAAAAGATCGCCGTGTACCTGTCTAATGTGGACCTGAGAATACAAGCAGTTTAAAAATTAGCATAATGCTGGTGAGTTCATAAGCGGTTTGTTTTATGAAATGAACGAGTTCCTTTAGTTTCCTGAAAAAGTGGTTATCCAAGAAAATCCCATATTTTCTTAAAAGTTGGTTACCAAATCCAAAATGTAATGTAAAAGATGTACACTGAAAACGTGATTGTTCTTGTGAATTGTAAAGTTTAGTTATCTAAATTGTTACACGTTTCTGGTTACGTACTACTGTTACCCCAGGAAAATCCTATATTTTTCCTAAATGTGTGTGTGAACTGTTACCGATTCTAAAAGTAATGTACAAGTATCTACTATACTTAAAGTGTGTGTGGAGTCTCCTGAAAGTCTGATTACCTTTAAATGTATATTAGATTTAATACATATATAAAGATAATAATTAAGTGTAAAGTATTCATAATCTTGATTGTGAGTTCCATAACCATACTACAGACTAGATATGACTCGGGCCAGGGTCAGTATCTCTTTATGACTTTCGTCACCCTTGAACCTTTCGGTTCGGCTGTAGCTAGCAGCCAGGTGCGAGATAGTCAGTCCCGTATAGATCTATACACTCAAGTCACGCTCTCCCTCTTTTCTGGAGATTCTGGTTATAGGGCTGGTCCTCCACTCTCGTGTCTAAGGGAAGTGTTACAAAGGACGTGTCTCCAATCTTAAGATTAATGAATTTAAAACTGAAATTATCAATATGGAAACCCTATTTTTATTAGTCCTTTACTCTCGTGTCTAGGAGGAGTACTATCAAGGACCTAACTTAAAGTTCTAATGATACCTATCCTTCACACTCGCGTCTAGGGGTGTTTTATTAAGGAAAATATAAAAGATCTATGATTTCAACTGTAAAAGTGTGAACAATCAATTGTGAAGTATAGAGTATAACACTATATAATAAGAATTGAAATCGATTTGAACAACAACTCTACAAGTCAAAACAGTTTGTTAATATGTTTTCAATTCTTAAAAATGTACGAATTATGAAATCACTCAAATGAAATAATGAATTTAAGTACAAGATATTCTTGTACTTTTGCTTGTATTCCCCCCTGAAAACATTGAAAAACCATTGAAAAAGGGTAGGGGTATGAACTCACCAGACGAGTAAACGTGTTAGTTTGGATGCTAAGTGTCGGTTCGGAGCTTGATAACGCACGAGGTTCCTATGTAATATGAAATGATATACAAATATATCTAATTAGATTTTAAATCACTGATTAGATATGATTATATACTCCAAGACGCGAAAACACTTCAAAATAAGTGTTTGGAGTGACCCGGGTGACATCTACGGACGTGTGGGACTTGGAAAATGAGTTTACTCTTCAAGAGTAAACTCCTTATGGAGTTTACGACCCTATACACCACACACACATGAGTTCACGGTCATGAACTCATGGCTGGGGGTTTTATGCTGCCAAATGGCTTGAATAACACTTGGGAAATGCTGGGATGAATTTATCTAAGGCTTTGGAATGGAGTATGTAACGAACATAAAATTTCAACCAATTTAAACTTTTTCAAAATGACCCATTTTCATAAAATTATTACAAAAAGGTTTTCAATACAATATTTCAAAGGCTTCCTAGAATCACATCACAAAACATAATCATGAGGAGCGGTACGATCACGCCTTTGCCTTGCCACGGTCTCTTGAAGAACCTGAAAAACATTAAACCACAACTATAAGCCAAAAAGCTTAGTGAGATATCCACAAAATACCAACCACATATACCATACACGCATAACATGCCATACCATAACAGAACACAGAACAGCCATGCACTTCGGTTCTACTGTGTGACTGGTCCGCCGCACCGATCTTCAGTCCACCTAGTCCACCCTCCGAGTCTAACCACATACATCGAGTCTACATTGTGATTGGTCCGCCCGCACCGGGCCTTCAATCCACCTGGTCCACTCTCTGAGTCAACAGTATGACTGGTCCGCCCGCATTGGGCCTTCAGTCGGCCTGGTCCACTCTCCGAGCCTTGGCACGTCTGGTCCGCCCTCTTGGGTCCTACAGCCTATCCGGACCGCTCGCTGGGCCTTCGGGATAAGCGGGCCACCCTGGGTATGTTGGCCTACAGCACAAAGCAGGTCCCGCCTCAACCCAACCCCAGTCCAACAACCATGTGCACATAAACATTCAATCATATAACATATCACATCCAATCAAACCGATCTAACAGATCACATAGCATAACATCATCCTAACCAGGATACCGACCTAACCGGTCACTAGCATAGCATCATCCTACATACCAGGATTCCGACCCTAACCAGGTCTCTAACATATACCATCCGAACTACCAGGATGCAACATAGCAAAGCTATAACATAACAACGATACCCGGATCACAATCCGGTAAAGGGCCGGCCTTGGTGCCGTAGACCCTGTTGATATAGTGAGGATAACTCACCTCGCAACTTCTGACTAAACAGATAAACCCGAGCTGCTCCGACCACTGATATGATCTCCACCACTGGCCAAGCACCAAAACACTGAACTCAAAACAAAAGCCAACAATTACCAAAATGCCCCTAGAAATCAACTGGTCAACCCTTGGTCAAAGACAAAGTCAAAGTCAACCCCTGACTGACTCTACTCGCCGAGTCAAGCTGATGACTCGCCGAGTCCCCATGCATAGAACTTCCCCAATCCGCGACTCAACTCGCCGAGTCACCCCGAGACTCGTCGAGTCTAACAACTCTTAGTCCTTTCACACTCGACTCACCGAGTCATCCCTTGACTCACCGATTCACAGCTCAACCAGAAGAAAGGTTAGGACCTCACGACCAGACTCGCCGAGTCCAAGGCTATCTGCAACCAACTCTTCGAGTTGTTCTTCCAACTCGCCAAGTTCCTGACCATATTCATCCAACTCGCCGAGTTGTTCTTCCAACTTGCCGAGTTCCAGCCTATCTTCAAGCAACTCGCCGAGTACACCTTTGCGACTCGCTGAGTGCCTCTAGATCTCATCCCATACAGAAGCCTTCCATGCCATGCAATTGATCCAAAACGTAGATCTACCCTTCTACAACCCATCCATCACGTAAAGTGGCAAACTTTACGTGAATCCAATGAGATCTAGACATTTTACACGCTAGGGCTAGGGTTTGGGACAAGATGGCTTCACCAAACACTCAAGAACAGGGACTTTAATGCTCTCTAGACCTCCTCCATTCCAGATCTAAGGTAGCAACCTCAGATCTAACTTCCAACTCACAAACCCACAAGCTATTCTTTCCAAATGCTCCAAAGATGATGAATCTAGAAGAATGACAACCCAAGAAACGAAATAATACCTCAAAAGAAAGCTCCAACAGAAGAGAATCTGAATCCTTGCAAAGCCCCTTGCTCCAAGCCTCTTAACTCTCCAAGATTTCTTCCAAAATCTCTTCTCCAAGGTTCAAAAGCTCTTAATCCACTCACAAACGCGTCTTAGGGTTTTCTGGACTTCAAGAGAGGGTAAAGAGGCTGAGGAGAGGGTTTAATGTCCTTTAAATAGGGTTCATCCTCCGAAATTAGGGCTTTCTCCACTTAGCACTAACTCGCCGAGTCCAGCAGCCGACTCGCCGAGTTGGCCACTTGACACTCGTGGACTCGCCGAGTTGCCCTTTCCCAAATACACTTTTAGCCCTTCAACTTTACTCTTGATATTCCGAGATGTTACAATTCTCCCCCACTTAAATTAGGCTTCATCCTCGAAGCCTGCGGCAACACAACTCCAGAACTACTCTCGCAATACACCACCTGGCATTAACCATACCAGGTTCCTCAAACCACAACCACACTTACCAACTTATCAACTGAGTATCATTCCATGATACTTCACCCGTTCCAAATCACAACATTCACTCAACTCAATGAGTTAGAAATAACCAAGAACTACCGGAATTTCCGGTCTGAGCCCAACTTTATCCATTCCATGCTAACAAGATGACACATCCTTCTGCCTCAGAGCAACTCCCATGAGTTTCTCCACCGCAGTCTCATACCCATGCTGAACTGGCTCTAGCATCTTCGGGTTGGGAAAACCTGATACACTAACAACACCTCCAAACATCCCCCATGATGAATTTCCACCATATACATAAATCCTTGATCGAAATCAAATTGGAAATCCAAGATACCATTCCTGCATTCCTTCCGAGCCTCAGCAAACATTCAACCCGGATGTGATTCCATACCACAGTCGTAGACACACTACTCATCAACCATGATTGGAACACCCCAATCATAACTCTGCACTATTGCTTTCCCTTCCAGGAACTTACACTCCCTCTCGGAGCTACATTCCTTTCCCTTTCCTTACCAAGGAAATCCACTTGGCCGCCTTGTCACTATGATAAGTACCACGATGCTCACCCAATACTACACCATTCTCTTATAGCATAACCGCTAACCCATGCACCACACATGCTCTGGATCCACTCGCAAGGACTCTCAAGTCCATGCTCTACCTTCCACTCATCACGATCAATACCCGGGGCCAGACCTTCTGACGCTAACACGTCGCGACATACTCAATCCATATCCTCATACCGATCTCTCAACACAAGCAGAGTCTTCAGCATGACTGGACCGCCTTTCCAGGCCTTCAGCCCATCTGGACGACTCTCGGAACCTTCAGCAGGTCTGGACTGCCCTCCAGGGCTTCAGCCTGTCTGGATCGTTCCCCGAGCCTTCGGCCTGACTGGTACGCCCACCGGCCTTCAGTTTATCCGGACCGCTCATCCAGCATCCAACATCCCGAAGTATCCCTCCAGGAAAAACTCTCCTATGCATATTGTTCTAGCCCTCAAGGGGTTCCGAACTCTATCTCCACCCTACGTACTCAATCCCGGCCTGATCGCATGCCTTCCACAAACAATCACCCTTGGTGTGTATCCTGCCCCGCATACCTGTCACCTACTCATACTAGCCTATACTCTTGGCTGACGGAAACACTGCTGGATCCCAAGCAGCTAAACAACCTCTCATGACCATCGATCTTCCGGAGAATTTTCCAATTCTCCCCCACTTAGAGCACTGACTATCAACCACCGGTCGCCATCACCGACCTCCCTTATCAACCCTACACAACACAATCGCTTACACGCGATCTGGTTCCCCTTTCCAGGCCTTCAGCCCATCTGGACCACTCTCGGAACCTTTAGCAGGTCTGGACTGCCCTCCAGGGCTTCAGCCTGTCTGGATCGTTCCCCGAGCCTTCAGCCAGATTGGTACGCCCACCGGCCTTCAGTCTATCCGGACCGCTCATCCAGCATCCAACATCCCGAATTATCCCTCCAGGAAAAACTCTCCTATGCATATTGTTCTAGCCTTCAAGGGGTTCCGAACTCTATCTCCACCCTATGTACTCAATCCTGGCCCGATAGCATGCCTTACACAAACAATCACCCTTGGTGTGTATCCCGCCCCGCATACCTGTCACTTACTCATACTAGCCTATACTCTTGGCTAACGGAAACACTGCTGGATCCCAAGCAGCTAAACAACCTCTCATGACCATCGATCTTCCGGAGAATTTTCCAATTCTCCCCCACTTAGAGCACTGACTATCAACCACCGGTCGCCATCACCGACCTCCCTTATCAACCCTACACAACACAATCCCTTACACGCGATCTGGTTCCCACTAGAACGAGCAACCTTCACAAAATCACACATCAAAACAAATCATCTCGGCTTGAAAGAAGCCCGACCTTCCGCAACCACTCCTCAGACTGCAGATGATACCCGACATTCGGACTAAAAGCCAAATTCCCACTAATAACCCTCATGAACGATAACCAATGAAATTCCCAACACCAAACCCTTAATCATACCATAACCCGCAAGGAACAACGAATACAATACTAGAAATCACACAACACGACTAGCAGATATACAATACTCCACAATAATCATAAGATAACAAGACATCAAGAAAGAAACATACCCGCAACTGCATCCTGCACTGCCCTGACCTCCTCTGCTGTAAGCTGAAAAGCAGGACCCTCAGCCCTTGGGGGCTCCGCTCCACCCTAACCTCCGCCCGTGATCCTCAATGTGGTCGGTGCTGGAGCCTGCACTAGTCCTACAACAAGCTGTGGACAGTTGACCCTCAAGTGTCCAACCTGATGACAATGATAATAAATCCTCAAATCCCGACCCTGGGCTACCTGCCGACAATCCCTCGCGTAGTGCCCCTTCTTTCCGCACTTGCGGCATGCACCACCGGACCTATAGACCCCGGTGTGACCCTTCCCACACTTCCCATAAGTGTGGCTACTCTGATCTCCCAATATAGAATCAACTGTCTTGGACCATTTCGGCGCCGACTGCGACTGCACCGGAGCCTTCCTCAGCTCTCACAACTGCAACTCAATCTCCAACTCACGCCGCCTGGCGGCCTCCTGCAACTCCAACAAAGTCTCGCACCTCTGCGTAGACACAAACTGCCTGATATCCCTCTTGAGCATACTCAGATATCGAGACATCTAAGCGTGCTCCGAAGCGAACTCAGGGCAAAACATCGCCCTCTCAGTGAACATCCTTGTGATCTCCGTCACCAACTCCGAATCCTGCTTCAGCTCCAGGAACTCCTGAGCCAACCTCTCTCTCTCTCTGTCAACCCGTAGAACATAACGAGTACTGAACATCTCCCGGAACTAATCCCATGAAACCACAGCTCTCTGCGCATCCGAATACGACCCCGTGGTCAATCTCCACCAATCCTTCGCCCCGAGCCTTAACAGGTTCAGAGCACACCTCACCCTCTGATCAGCAGGGCACGAACACGTGAAGAAACACCCCTTCACGTCCGACAACCATCTCATAGCAATAATCGGGTCCTGAACCCCGTCGAAGGTAGGAGGCTTCGTATTATCGAAGTCTCGATACTGAAAACCCCGACCAGCTCCTCCCCCTGCCGCTGCTACAGCCGTTGTAGTTTCCGTGGCAGCCGTCTCTGTGAGAGCTGCATAGCGCTCATCAAAATACTCAACCATGGCGGTCTTGATCGACCCAAACAGTTCCGGCAACTCAGCTTGGAACAACGCAGCAATCTCATCATGCAGGATCTCACGAATCCTCACATCCAACTCGCACGTGCTCATCTGACCAATAACCTCGGGCGGTACTGACCCGCCCGGAACTCCCTCTCCTGCTCCCGATCCTAACCCGGATCCACTCCCAGCATGCCTCGGAATCTCCATACTGAAAAACACCACAAGATCTCAGATACTTCCCGCTATCCCGGGAACCTACTCCCAATCCAACCCTTGGGGTCATGGTTTCCCTGATACACGTATGGGTCCTGTGCCTTTTGTAGTACGGGCCCATACTACCTTCCACACCTACCCATATTTGTATTAAGTACTACCACCACACCCTAGCGAAAAACATGCATAACAAGCACTCAACCCTCACTCCTAGAGGAACACTGGAAATCTCCCACAAAGGAAACCCTAGGCTAACAGGCATCATAAATCAGGCAACATTATCATGAAATCCTGAAGATCCCTAGCCTAGTACTAGCATTCTGTTCTATCAATGCTCAAAACTAATATCATGTATGGTATTTTGGGGTTACTTACTGGCTCCGGGTGATCGTACCTCCGCGTCTTCCTTTACTCATTTTTAAAACCATTTTAAATTCTCTTTTAAAAACCCTCCTCGATTTGAGACTAGATTCACACGAATGTTCCTCCAATTCGCTCAAACCAAGGCTCTGATACCAACTTGTAACGACCATAAAATTTCAACCAATTTAAACTTTTTTCAAAATGACCGATTTTCATAAAATTATTACAAAAAGGTTTTCAATACAATATTTCAAAGGCTTCCCAGAATCACATCACAAAACATAATCATGAGGAGCGGTACGATCACGCCTTTGCCTTGCCACGGTCTCCTGAAGAACCTGAAAAACATTAAACCACAACTGTAAGCCGAAAAGCTTAGTTCCCCAAAATACCAACCACATATACCATACACGCATAACATGCCATATCATAACAGAACACAGAACAGCCATGCACTTCGGGTCTACTGTGTGACTGGTCCGCCACACCGGCCTTCAGTCCACCTGGTCCACCCTCCGAGTCTAACCACATACATCGAGTCTGCAGTGTGATTGGTCCGCCCGCACCGTGCCTTCAATCCACCTGATCCGCCCGCATTGGGCCTTCAGTTGGCCTGATCCACTCTCCGAGCCTCGGCACGTCTGGTCCGCCCTCTTGGGGCCTACAACCTATCCGGACCGCTTGCTGGGCCTTCGGGATAACCGGTCCGCCCTGGGTATGTTGGCCTACAGCACAAAGCAGGTCCCGCCTCAACCCAACCCCAGTCTAACAACCATGTGCACATAAACATTCAATCATATAACATATCACATCCAATCAAACCGATCTAACAGATCACACAGCATAACATCATCCTAACCAGGATACCGACCTAACCGGTCACTAGCATAGCATCATCCTACATACCAGGATTCCAACCCTAACCAGGTCTCT
The DNA here is from genome assembly GCF_051521515.1 of Lactuca serriola. NCBI lineage: Eukaryota > Viridiplantae > Streptophyta > Magnoliopsida > Asterales > Asteraceae > Lactuca > Lactuca serriola. Next base: position 231,409,568 of record NC_136412.1, read on the forward strand.
AACATATACCATCCTAACTACCTGGATGCAACATAGCAAAGCAATAACATAACAACGATACTCGGATCACAATCCGGTAAAGGGCCGGCCTTGGTGCCGTAGACCCTGTTGATATAGTGAGGATAACTCACCTCGCAACTGCCGACTGAACAGATAAACCCGAACTGCTCCGACCACTGATATGATCTCCACCACTGGCCAACCACCAAAACACTGAACTCAAAACAAAAGCCAACAATTACCAAAATGCCCCTGGAAATCAACTTGTCAACCCGAACTGCTCCGACCACTGATATGATCTCCACCACTGGCCAACCACCAAAACACTGAACTCAAAACAAAAGCCAACAATTACCAAAATGCCCCTGGAAATCAACTGGTCAACCCTTGGTCAAAGACAAAGTCAAAGTCAACCCCTGATTGACTCTACTCGCCGAGTCAAGCTGATGACTCGCCGAGTCCCCATGCACAGAACTTCCCCAATCCGCGACTCAACTCGTCGAGTCTAACAACTCTTAGTCCTTTCACACTCGACTAACCGATTCATCCCTTGACTCACCGATTCACAGCTCAACCAGAAGAAAGGTTAGGACCTCACGAACAGACTCGCCGAGTCCAAGAACAGACTCGCCAAGTCCAAGGCTATCTGCAACCAACTCGCTGAGTTGTTCTTCCAACTCGCCGAGTTCCTGACCATATTCATCCAACTCGCCGAGTTGTTCTTCCAACTCGCCGAGTTGTTCTTCCAACTCGCCGAGTTCCAGCCTATCTTCAAGCAACTCGCCGAGTACACCTTTGTGACTCGTCGAGTGCCTCTAGATCTCATCCCATACAGAAGCCTTCCAGGCCATGCAATTGATCCAAAACGTAGATCTACCCTTCTACAACCCATCCATCACGTAAAGTGGCAAACTTTACGTGAATCCAAAGAGATCTAGGCATTTTACACACTAGGGATAGGGTTTAGGACTAGATGGCTTCACCAAACACTCAAGAACAGGGACTTTAATGCTCTCTAGACCTCCTCCATTCCAGATCTGAGGTAGCAACCTCATATCTAACTTCCAACTCACAAACCCACAAGCTATTCTTTCCAAATGCTCCAAAGATGATGAATCTAGAAGAATGACGTCCCAAGAAACGAAATAATACCTCAAAAGAAAGCTCCAACAGAAGAGAATCTGAATCCTTGCAAAGCCCCTTGATCCAAGCCTCTTAACTCTCCAAGATTTCTTCCAAAATCTCTTCTCCAAGGTTCAAAAGCTCTTGATCCACTCACAAACGCGTCTTAGGGTTTTCTGGACTTCAAGAGAGGGTAAAGAGGCTGAGGAGAGAGTTTAATGTCCTTTAAATAGGGCCCGTCCTCCGAAATTAGGGCTTTCTCCACTCAGCACTAACTCGCCGAGTCCAGCCGCCGACTCGCCGAGTTGGCCACTTGACACGCGACCAGAGTCACGACCCTACTCGCTGAGTCCACTCGTGGACTCGCCGAGTTGCGCTTTCCCAAATACACTTTTAGCCCTTCAACTTTACTCTTGATATTCCGAGATGTTACAATTCTCCCCCACTTAAAGTAGGCTTCATCCTCGAAGCCTGCGGCAACACAACTCCAGAACTACTCTCGCAATGCACCACCTGGCATTAACCATACCAGGTTCCTCAAACCATAACCACACTTACCAACTTATCAACTGAGTATCATTCCATGATACTTCACTCGTTCCAAATCACAACATTCACTTGACTCAACGAGTTAGAAATAACCAAGAACTACCGTAATTTCCGGTCTGAGCCCAACTTTATCCATTCCATGCTAACAGGATGACACATCCTTCTGCCTCAGAGCAACTCCCATGAGTTTCTCCACCGCAGTCTCATACCCATGCTGAACTGGCTCTAGCATCTTCGGGTTGGAAAACATGATACACTGACAACACCTCCAAACATCCCCCATGATGAATTTCCACCATATACATAAATCCTTGATCGAAATCAAACTGGAAATCCAAGATACCATTCCTGCATTCCTTCCGAGCCTCAGCAAACATTCAACCCGGATGTGATTCCATACCACAGTCGCAGACACACTGCTCATCAACCATGATTGGAACACCCCAATCATAACTCTGCACTATTGCTTTCCCTTCCAGGAACTTACACTCCCTCTCGGAGCTACATTCCTTTCCCTTTGCTGACCAAGGAAATCCACTTGGCCGCTTTGTCACTATGACAAGTGCCACAACGCTCACCCAATACTACACCATTCTCTTATAGCATAACCGCTAACCCATGCACCACACATGCTCTGGATCCACTCCCAAGGACTCTCAAGTCCATGCTCTACCTTCCACTCATCACGATCAATACCCGGGGCCAGACCTTCTGACGCTAACACGTCGCGACATACTCAATCCATATCCTCATACCGATCTCTCAACACAAGCAGAGTCCTTAGCATGACTGGACCGCCTTTCCAGGCCTTCAGCCCATCTGAACCACTCTCGGAACCTTCAGCAGGTTCGGACTGCCCTCCAGGGCCTTCAGCCTGTCTGGACCGTTCCCCGAGCCTTCGGCCTGACTGGTACGCCCACCAGCCTTCAGTCTATCCGGACTGCTCAACCAGCATCCAACATCCCGAATTATCCCTCCAGGAAAAACTCTCCCATGCATATTTTTCTAGCCCTCAAGGGGTTCCGAACTCTATCTCCACCCTACGTACTCAATCCCGACTCGATCGCAAGCCTTCCACAAACAATCACCCTTGGAGTTTACGGTAGTAAACATGGATTTTACGGCCGTAAACTCCCCTATGCTCAATCCTTAATTTATTTGGTGATTCTAGGACAATCACATGTGATTCAAACTATTTTTTCCAAGCCTTGGGATGAATTTTGGGCACCATTTAACATGTATTTATGAGTTTACGGCCCTGGAACTATTTCTTGGGGAGTTATGGCCGTAAACTCTTAAACGGAAGGATTTCATCATGTTTAAGGTCCCCAAACTAATTTTGGTTGGTTCTAGGATTTATTCCAAGGCTAATGATGTGTTTACATAGCTTTTTAACACTTGAAAATGAGTTTACTCTCCATGAATGAGGAGTTTACGGCCCAAGCATGTTCTTGGGCAGTAAACTCAAGTTTGCTCCTCAAAATTCATGTTTAAGGTGTTCTAAGTCCGAATTGGTAAGCCATATAGTCGTATCTAAGTCCCAAAGTTGGTTTGGAGGGGTTTAAAGGCATATAAAGCCTCTTATTATGTGTTTACGGCCCAAGCATGCTCCTTGGCCGTAAACTCATGTTTGAGGTCCAAAATCAATGTTTAAACACGAATTTGAAGGCCTAAGAGGTTGAACTACAAGTTAGGGGAGTTACCTCAAAGATTTGGAGCCTTAAATCAATGTTTTGGACCTTGAATCTTTGGTTGAGGAGAGAGGTTAGAGAGAGAGTAGTGAGAGAGAGCAAAAGCTTCAAATGGAAGCTTAAACCTCTTTAAATATGTTCTAAGATTTGGACACGGTGGAAGTCTACCCGATACCGACGTTAAACGGGGCTTTTGGTCGCACCCGATTAAGTTGTCGTAATCCGGCGGGAACGATTTTAAAAATTTTCAAATTGATAATTTGGGCCAATTTCATGAGTTCCTAAGGGGTTTAGACACTTATTAGATTATAACAATCATATAAGTTTGAATAACTTAGCCCAAAAATGAAACCGGAACGAATTGCTAAAAATGGTTCTTACGGACGAAATAGGTTTCGGTGATGGATAACTTCGGGTTGTTACACCTCGTCCCCTCACGGAATACTGTACGGTATACTTCTGTCATGCCAACCTCAGGGTTACCCCCTCCCCCCCTCGTGTCAATACATCTATACTCAGTCGTTTGATTCTAAATATCATGCAGATGATATCCAGAGTCTACATGAAACATGTCCCGAATACCCTGCACAGTCATCACTATATCGTGAGTACGAATCGTCTCAATCAGCTGCAACTCCTCCGGCTTACCAGGCACCTCGACACATCGAAGTTTCCTCATCCATTCCCGCACTATATCAACATAAATCTGCGTGGGATTGAAGTCCAGCGCTCCACCCCATCCATAGCGATCAAACGTCTCAACAATATTGTGCCCAGTGAAGCTCGGTCGCTCCACCATGTACTCTATAATAAAACCCGTAATCGGATGAGTCGCCTCATAAAATGCTAGACGAATGTCGTCTGGATGCTCATGCAATGTCTGATACTGTGGGTTAAGCGCCACATGTACATTTGGCTCCGACTGTGTAACTGGTTGTCTGGCTGCACTGCTTGATGATGCTACCCTTGATCTCTTTGTTGGCATCTGCAAAATCAACCACACACAAAACCACAAAACAAAACTTTCCATTAAACACATAAGTGTCACAAAAATAAAACAAACATTCAGCTGGCAAGCTGTTCCAAACAAAGTTAAAATAAATTCAGTCTAAATAAATAACTGTTTTAAGTACTGTTATGTTTTCAATAACTAAATATTTATCAAAAAAATATCCAATCAGTAGAAACACAGCTAAACCAAAGGTTAACTGCAACTGACAAGTTCTAACTAAAACCATAACAGAACTGTAACATGTATATATTCAGACTATCAATGCAGTGTCAAAATTCAGTGTCATACTGAAAATTTCTAAAAACTTGAATTTTTTAATCCAAACACAAATATAAACATAAGAATGATTTTCTAACATTATATGTTTATTATTATTATTATTATTATTATTATTATTATTATTATTATTATTATTATTATTATTATTATTATTATTATTATTATTATTATTATTTAACAACAAAAATTTACTTTTTAGAAAAATTCACAGATGACACATGCAACTTGTTTGAAACATACTTCTAACAACTACGAACACTAATTCACAAGAATTCATACCAATATAGATCATGTTCTTCATCTTTTTCAAAATTTCGAACATATATGAACATACATGCAAAAATTTCGAAATTCAACAAAAAGATGGGGTTTTTAAGCACATACCTTGTTGAGATGATGTTTCTAGTGAAGAAGAAGCAATTACTTGAAGCAAAAACCCGAAAATAAGTCGAAAATTTAAAGCCCTGGTTTTTGTGGGTTTTGAAATCGGCCCCAAATAAGTGATTAGAGTGTGTAAATCTTGCAATGTGATGTTTCTTACTTGATTTTTTGAAGAATGCAACAAAAATCAAGAGTTTTGGTTGAGATTTGATGAAGAAATCAAGAAAAAATGGTTTTTTAGAAGCTATTCTCGGCCATGGCAGTTTAGAAAAAGAAGTAGGGGAAGAAGGTGTAGGAAACAGCTCTAAAACGCATCAATAAAGGCCAAAAACGTGTTGGCGTCTTAGGCGGCGTCTTACATGCGTCCTAGGACGTCACTCACAAAACAAGGGTATTTTGGTAATTTCGCTTGGAAGTTCCCTGGAGGTAAAGAAACGGCAGCCCGATGGCATCTTAGACGGCGTCTAAGACGTCTCCTAGGACGCCTGAAGCTGCTATTGTTTTATTTCTTTGCTGTTTTTCGCGTTTTTGACTGTTCGGGAACGTTTTTCGGGTATTTTTCAAGAAATTTTTAATTTTAATAAAAAATTAAATACCCCCTCCCCAAATTTAAACCTTGGATCGTCCTCGATACAAAAAATTAAAACACACAAAATGAAAAATAAAAGTAAAAACACACCAAACCGTGGGTTGCCTCCCGAAAAGCGCTAAGTTTTACGTCTTCAGCCGGACGGTTTACCTCGACTAAGTTGCATCTGAATATTGAGGTACCTCGAGCATTTTTTTCTCAACGAGGGTCTTTTCACCATCTACCATTCGAATGTATGGTTTGAGTCTTTGTCTGTTTACCTTGAATGGTTCACCGAATTTCGTGTCCTTGATTTCAATGGCACCGTGATCCGCCACATTTGTCACCACAAATGGTCCACTCCATTTACTCCGACGCTTTCCGGGGAAGAGTTTGAGACGAGAGTTGAATAGCCACACTAATTGTCCTTCAACGAATTATTTTCGGACAATATGTCGGTCATGAAATGCCTTCGTCTTTTCTTTATAGATCTTTGAGCTTTCGTAAGCTTCTTTTCGAATCTCTTCCAATTCAACAAGTTGGAGTTTCCTTTCTATACCTGTATCACTCAATTCAAAATTATCATTTTTTATGGCCCACATGGCACGGTGTACCAACTCCACCAGGAGATGGCATAGCTTCCCATAAACAAGCCGATACAGGGACATTCCAATGGGCGTCTTATAGGCTGTTCGATATGCCCATAATGCATCATTTAATCTTAGGGACCAATCTTTTCGGTCGGGACGAACAGTCTTTTCCAAGATACGTTTTATTTCCCTATTTGACACCTCTACTTGTCCACTTGTTTGTGGGTGATATGAAGTAGCAATCCTATGAGTGACACCATAATGTTTTAACAACTTTGCAAAATGCCAATTTTTAAAATGGGAACCCCCGTCACTAATAATCATTCGAGGGATTCCATGCCTAGAAAAGATGTTCTTTTTGACGAATTTACAAACAACACTATGGTCATTCGTACGTGTAGCCTGGGCTTCAACCCATTTTGATACATAATCAACGGCTACAAGAATGTATAGATTGCCAAAAGAAGTGGGGAGCGGACGCATGAAATCAATACCCCATACATCAAAAATTTCAACTACTAAAATTGGGGTCATTGGAATCATGTCCCGTCTTGAGATCCCCCCAACTTGTTGGCAACGAATACAAGCTTTAACGAATGTATGTGCATCTTTAAAAATAGCGGGCCAGCAAAAACTGCTTTGTAGAACCCGGTGCCCTATCTTTTTGGCACTAAAATGCCCTCCACATGCATATGAATGGCAACTTCGAAGAATGTCTTCTTGCTCTGTATGTGGTACACATCTCCTAATCACTTGATCTGCTCCAATTTTGAAGAGATTTGGGTCCTCCCATATGTAGTATTTTGTTTGAGAGTGGAAGAACCTCCTTTGTTGAGCATTCCAATACGATGGAGTTTCCCCTGTCACAAAGTAATTCACTAAATTAGCAAACCATGGTATAGTTTTCACAGTAAGAATATGCTCATCCAGAAATTTTTCTTGAATAACTTCCGTTGAGCTATCATTATTATTTATTCAAGATAAATGATCTGCCACAACATTTTCGGAACCCTTTTTGTCTTGAATTTCAAGATCAAACTCTTGAAGAAGAAGGATCCATCTTATGAGACGTGGTTTGGCATCCTTCTTTCCCAAGAGGTGGCGAATGGCACTATGGTCAGTAAAAATTACAACTTTAGATCCCCATATATGAGATCTAAATTTGTCAAGTGCAAACACGACCGCAAGCAACTCTTTTTCGGTAGTAGTATAATTCAATTGTGCATCCAAATTTTTTTTGCTCACATAACAAATTGCAACGGGTTTTTTATTCACACGTTGTCCCAAAACTGCCAATACCGCGTAATCACTCACATCACACATAATTTCGAAAGGTAAAGTCCAATCGGGTGATTGCAAGATAGGGGCTTCAACAAGTTTGTTCTTTAATGTGGTAAAAGATTCAAGGCATGCTTTATCAAAGGAAAATGGTGCGTCTTTTAAAAGTAAATTACAAAGAGGTTTTGAGATTGCACTAAAATCCTTGATAAATCTTCGATAAAAGTCGGCATGTCCAAGAAAAGAACGGATGCCTTTTACCGAAGTTGGTGGGGGAAGAGTAGAAATAATTTGTACTTTGGCCCGGTCGATTTCAAAACCACGCTCGGAGACAACATGGCCAAGTACAATTCCCTCTTTTACTATGAAATGACTCTTCTCCCAACTTAAAACCAAATTAGACTCAATACAACGTTTCAAAACTTTTTCTAATTGGTCTAAGCATGTCTCAAAAGATGATCCAAAAATAGAAAAACCATCCATGAAAATTTCTAATGCATCCCCCACCATGTCTGAAAAAATAGCCATCATACATCTTTGAAATGTGGCAGGGGCATTACACAAGCTGAATGACATCCATTGGAAAACAAATGTGCTATATGGACACGTGAATGTCGTTTTGGATTGATCCTTGGGGTGGATGGCAATTTGATTATACCCTGAGTATCCATCCAAAAAGCAATAAAACATTTTCCCGGACAATTTTTCAATAATCTGATCAGTAAAAGGGAGAGGGAAATGATCCTTTGACGTTGCAACATTGCGTTTACGATAATCGATGCAAACTCTCCATCCGGTGACCGGTCTTGTTGAGATATTCTCTCCATCTTCCATATCTACCACTGCAATGCCTGACTTCATTCGCACTGTCTGTGTTGGGCTCACCCCATCACTATCATATATCGGATAGATAATACACACATCAAGCCATTTCAACACTTCTTTTTTTACACTTCTCGCAGATTCGGATTGAGCCTTCGTTGTGCATCTTGGGATGGTTTTGCTCCGGCTTCAGTGATGATTCGATGCATGCATGTGGCTGGAGTAATCCCCTATAAGTCTGATATGGTCCATCCAATTGCTCCCTTATAGTTGGAAAGCACCTTCAGTAATGCTTCCTCCTGTGGACTTGTCAAATCAGAAGATCTGATAATTGGTAAGTTCTCGTTAGATCCTAAAAAAGAGTATTGAAGATGTGAAGGAATAGTTTTGAGTTCAAGAGTGGGTGGCTCCTCCAAAGATGGCTTAAGTGGGTCCGAAAAACTTGTTGGCGATTTTTCAACTTGATAACTCCATGGTGGCCTCTCTTGCTCAATAGCGTTTTCAAGTGCCTCCTCAACCATCTTGATGTCATCCAACTCTAAAACTTCGTCCCTGTCATTAGAAAGAAAAAACTCCAACGGATCGGGGTGTAAGATTTTCGGAGTGAATTGATGCACTAAGTCATCAACCACATCCACACGATAACATTCATAATCTGATGTTGAGTTAGGAAACGTATTAAAAATATTAATTCTAAGTTTCCTATTTCCAAAAGCGATATCCATTGCACCCGTTCTACAATTAATTTTTGCATTTATTGTTGCCAAAAACGAACGACCTATAATAATAGAAGGTTGACTTTCTTTATAAGTGCTCTCGGTGTCAAGCACAAGAAAATCAACTGGGTAATAGAAATCTTCCACCTTAATGATGACATCTGATAATATACCCCGGGGAATTTTGGTTGACTTATCAGCCAATCGCAAAATAATATCAGTTTGCTCCAAAGTGCCTAAGTCATGTTGATCAAAAAGATTTCCCGGGATTATGTTAACACTAGCTCCAAGATCAAGGAGCGCCTTTTTGATATTAATATTACCTAGGGTAATAGAAATTAAAGGTGCTCCGGGATCCTTAAGCTTTGGTGGAAGTTTATTTGATATTATGGAACTTACATGCTCGGTTAAGTCAATCTTTTTAGGGAGGTGTGCTTGGAGTTTTCGTTTTTGAACACACAAATCATTCAAAAATTTAGCATAAGAAGGTATCTCCTTAATAAGTTTGACTAATGAGATATTTATTTTAACTTGACTAAATAGATCCCACATATCTTCCATTTTCGGCCCTCGCTTCCCAAAAGGGAAGGATGCCGGTTTCTCTAAAGCCGAAGGGTATCGTGCGGTATTAACCTCCACACCATGCTCCCCAACTTTAGAGTCATTTTTACACTTAGCTTCTTTTTGGTTTTCAGATTTAAAATCTTTCTCAAACTCTTCTTTGTAGTCAAAGATGACTTCAGTGTCACTGTCATTATCTAAGGTAGGAGCACTTACCTTGTTGTCAACCTTTTTCCCACTACGCAAGGCGATTACCTCGTTCACTTGATGCTCTTTTCCGGGTCTTTGGGTGTGAGATGGGTTGACTGTTGTGGTGCTTGGAAACTTGTCGTCTTCTCTTTTCCCAATTTGCTCCGCCAATTAAGCAATCTGCTTCTCGATAGCAGCTATGGACTTGGAGTTAGTGTCGGTTTTCTGATATGTTTGGGTTATGAACTCCATGATTTTGTCCAACTTGTTGCCATCGGTTTCCTCCTTCTTTGTTGTTCCACCTTGGTTAAAGTTGGACTGTTGGAACTGTTTTGGCTGATATTGGTTTTGGTAATTCCCTTGACGGTTGTTGTTGTTGTTGAAATTCTCATTGTTGTTATAGTTCCCGCCTTGGTTGTAGTTCCGATTGAATGGTCAGGGATTATTTTGGAATTGACCATAGCCGTGCACTTGATTAATTTCCTCTTGACTTCTCATGCACTCATCTGCAATGTGTCTTGAATCTCCACAGCTTACACATATCTTCTGTCCCTACGAAAAAAACACACCTTTTGCTTTGCCTAGACTAGATAGTAGTAAGTCAAATTTTTTATTTAAAGAATTAATATTATATTTGACTTCATTTTTCCAGTTTTTGTCTAGTCCAACTGAAGTAGCAGACGAAACTGGGTTGTCCCGTTTCTTAGCTGAGTAATTGGTTTTTGAACCATGACTCAACTTCTCCAAGAATCGGCAAGCGTCTTCACTATCTTGCATCATAATAGTGCCGCCAGACGAGGCATTAATCATGGTTTGATTGGCAGTGTCGACTCCATCATAAAAGAAACGTACAAGTTGCCAGTGGGGAAATTCATGATGGGGACATGAACGTAACAATTCCTAGAGGCGTTCAAATGCATCATGAAATTCTTCATTGGGTTTTTGTGCAAAATCTTGTACAGCTTTTCTTATTTCTGTTGTTTTACTAGCAGGGTAAAACTCTTGCAAAAATTTAGTTTTTAATTGCCCCCAAGTAGTAATACTATGAGGGGCAAGAGAAGTGAACCAATACTTAGCTTTTTCTTTTAAAGTGAACGGAAATAAGTGAAGTCTAAATGAATCTCTATTAGTTCCTCGTGGAGTATTCACGTTAGCAATTGCAAAGAATTTATAGAGGTGATTGTATGGATCACCAGTTTTATGGCCTCTAAAGATGGGTAAGACTCTAATTAGTTGTGGTCTTACTTCCACATGATGCTCATTTCCTTCCGCGAAGAGTATAGGTGAAGCATCATCATACTCTCCCAGTTGAAAATGAGACGCCGCAGATTGTCTATTAGGCTACGGAAAGTAAAGATGTGGGAATTGGTTACTTTCTTTGTAGTATCCTTCATTTGCATTGTTGAATCCACCATTTGGATTCCTTCGATATTGATTCCTAAAGCCTTGATTTCCGAACCCATCGTTGTAGTCATTGTTGCCACCATTGGGGAAATTCTGGTTGTTCCAATTATTGCTGTAGTTCCCGTTTCACCCCGATTGCCTTGATTCCGCCTGTTACCACCGTTGTGGTTTTGATTCCAACCTAGTCCGTTGAGGATTGTTGGTTGCATCCTCATGCCCCTCGACCACATCTTCCACGACAACGTTATCTACACTCATAGTGTTGATGTTCCTTCTGGCGACCCCATTTGAGCAAGCTGTTCGTTTAATTTCTAGATCAAATGAAAGCGGTGAAGAGCATCCGCTATGTCTTGTATGCATGCACCGGTGTGCCTGCACAACACAAATAAAACAAAACAAAAACAACAAACGAGAATTGAAAATGAAAGTAAAAGACTATAACTACTTAAACACAATAGCTCAAGCGTACAATCTCCCCGGCTACGGCGCCAAATTTTGATCGAGGTCTTTGTCTTGGTAAAAAATAAACCAACTAACCTAAGTAGATAGGGTAAGTCGAGTCGAATCCACAAGGATTTCGTGGTTAAACTTTGTGTCAAAGCAATCAATAAAAAGAAAAGTATTACTAGCAATTGTCACGAAAAAGATTAAAACAAAATTCAAACAAAAGCTTGGAAATTTATTAATTAAAAATAAAAATCTCAATGAGAAAACTAGAGTACTCTCGGTTCAGTTATGGACAGTTTAGATTCACACACTTTATTCCCTAAAATCCTAATTCAATTACGTAGATGCAATTGGGGTTTATTAACTTGTAACACATAGTTTTGGGTACACTAGATGTTCATTCAACTAGTTGTCTTACTCATTTATGTCTAAATGGATTAGGGACAATTAGTGAACTAGCAATAAAATGTCTTACAACTACCTATTACCGCATTAACATTCAATATCATAAGTGGGAATAATATATGTTGATTCAATCACATGTCTTTATTCCTAAACTAATTGAACTTGGAACAAATGATGAATTGACAATAGATTATCTCAATTATGACATCAAACAACTCATATAACCCAATTTCAATTATCATTACCAAAAGATCATCACATGAAGCATAAAACAACAATTGAAATTAACTAGAATCAAGTAATAATCAAGTGTGTTCATCAAAAAGTCCTAAACATCCCCGGAATAACCCTAACGATTTAACCTTCCATTAAATTCATAAAAACAATAACTTTGATGAAATGATTGAAATATATAATAGAATTCATAAACAAACTTAAAATCATCCAATAATTGTAACCTAATGATTATCAAAATATGAAACAAATAAACCTTGGGATGAAGTAATCGTTTCTGAAAGTTACTCAAATTGATGAGAATCACCGGTTGAATGATCTTCAAATGTTGCTTGATGATGAATTGAATCGAATCTTGCCTTGAATCCGAATTGAAATGGAATGGATTTGTGTTTCCAAATGTTTCAAAGGGTTTAGAAGCCTCGAAAACGCAGGAAAAGACTCTGAAAATCGTAGGTGGTAACCCTAAAAGTGAATGCACAAGTCCCTATTTATATTACTTGACAGAAAAGAGTGAAATTGGGCGAGATGGGACGTTAGACGTCCTAGGAGACGTCTTAGACGTCATATATAACGCCCAAGCGTTCTTTGTACATCCTAACATGCCTTTTGCAGTCCTTAAAATACACTAAAAATGGCCAAAAACGTCAGACGTCTTGGGAGACGTCTTAGACGCGTTCTAGGACGTCCTTACTTGTTTTCTAAACTTTCCGAAACACACCGTTCCAACACGGGACGTCCCTAAAACGCCAAGACATCCTAGGGGACGTCTTAGACATCATGTAAGACGCCGACGAGGTTCTTCCTTCTTTTCTGCTCTGAAATAACGACCAAATGCTGACCGTTTGACTTGGGCGTCCTAGGGGACGTCTTAGACGCCTGAAGGCATCCGTCATCTTCCATGCAAGTTTTGGTGGTCAAAACGACATAACTAGCAGAAATACAAAAGACGAAAGTTGTAGCAAATCTTGTCTAGTTTCCAAAACCTCTTTACTAATGTTAAATCGGAGCTCCAGAACTTGAAATATTACCAAAACATTGAAGCATGGTCAATTTTCCCAGCAAAGTTTCTTCATTCCTTTAGCAATCCGTTTTACTTGCAGGTTCCGCCCACTTTTAGTACAATATATTGACCTGTATAAGAAGTTCAACAACTCATCAAAGTAGTGCCATTCTTGGAAAATTATACATCAATTCAACAGATTTATAACAATATAGTACATTTATAAAATGTATTTATCACCTAAGCCTCTATATATATATATATATATATATATATATATATATATATATATATATATATATATATATATATATATATATAAAGGTAGATTTTATGAGGCATTGCAATTTCAACACCCATGTTTAACATCATAGAAATTATGTGGCATTGCAATTTTTCTTTGCAGCAGTTTAACTATGACGATGTGGAGGCTATCATGCAAAACGCAATTTCGCAATGGGTTGGTTCTATGATTCACATGGACCAACTAACAAAATTTGTGGATATTATTATTCATAACGAAAGGGATCTAGCTGTTTGGTTATTTTGCAACAAATATTATAGTTATATTTGATTTTTTTTAACGGTTGATCAATAATTTTATATCACCAAGTTAGTAGAACTCGTCAACATTCATATTAAAACCCGATACCAGTTACAACTAAGAGGCAAAGCCTCTATCAAGTGAGTTAGTCCCAAGTTCCCAAATTCGCTAACTTTTATTGTGTATCTATTTTTTTTAAATTACTTGAACTTATTAAAACCATATTAAAATAAAAAATATCACAAATAAAATAAATTATATTAATAGTAAATGAGATGAGTATGAGATACTTGGGAATGATAGTAATACGTGCAATTAGTCATAGTTCTTTATTTTAAAGTATTCAATGTTTTTTACAAAGAATTTTAAAATGCGTACGCCATCATATCTATTGAAAGAAAAGAATTTTTCATGACACAAAATTTTCAAAGTCAACTTTTGATACAATATGTTGTCAATGGTGGTTGATTCGTAAGTCCATGAAAGTCTAATTTTATTACTTATTCCCAGTGGTGTTTTGGGTTTGGTTCATTGCTGAGTCACCTTTCTGCACTACGTTGTTTGAGGCATACCTTCGGTCCTCATGTATGTACAAAATGACCTACATTTCTTAATTTACCTAGCAATTTGGATTTCTTAACAAACTATTCATTTTCTCCCATTTCTTTTTTACTATTTATATAATAAATTTGATTTTATATTAATATTTTCCTTCCAATATTGGTAAATTCTTAGTAATATTAAAACTTGGTTGCATAAATTGATAATAAATCAATTTTGTTGTTTAATAAGAAAAATATAAATTAGTGAACCTTTTTTAAATACTAAAAAGATGGTAGAGTTACAAATTTAAATTAAAACAAAAAAAACTGATTTTTCAATTTCATAAAAACAAATAGCTAATATTGCAGTGTGTAGTAGTGAAATCTAACATGTGTTACCAAAGAGCTTCTAGCCAAACGGTATTAGATGGTGTCCTTCCTCCTTAAGGTCGAGTGTTCAAGTCTCATCGTGTACGTAAATAGATTTATATGTTAATTTAGAAATAGATTATCGTATATTATATTTGTCGGTTAAAAAATGTGTTACAAGTTAAATTTAATCGGTGTGTCACTTAAAATAGTGCAAGAATCACTCAAATTCTGTATCAAATGTGAATATCCTATCAATTCAATTAGAAGTCATCAATGACGGAGTAACATTATTATTATTATCTTTTTTGTGGTCATAGGGCATTTTTAGATAAAATATTGGATATATAAATAACACATGTCTGAAGTAGGTGATGTACATATAAAATTTTGTTTGCATTTTGTCTAAATAAAATGTCTAAATATAAATAAAATAACTATGTTATTTTTTTATTTGAAAATAATGTTAAATAATCAATGCAGATTACTTAAAAATTGCTATAAATAAAATCATAAGTAATTGTTTGTTTGATACAATATAATTATATTTACCTTAACATGTTTTTAACTCAAAAATAATTTAAAGTCAACATAATACCTTCATATATCAATTTTTTATTTTTTATTTTTCTTTTGTTCTAAATTGTAAAATTATACAAATGAATGGTGGTGGCTCGTATTTCGTAGCAGAACTATTAACTTTATATTTTCGACCGAATAAATTAATACTTTTTATACACATAATCGTAAAATAATTAAAGAGGCTTAAAAAAGAAAAGAACACGGAGCGGTCAAATCAAACTCATGGGTTGGACGAAAGCGACGGATTGTTAATCCGTTGTACGAGTTATTTGTACCGAGGGTTCGAATCCCTTCACCCTATGAGTGGGGTCTTTGCCTGGAAAAAAGGCTTTCACTATAGAAAAACAAATAAAGGAGAGAGAACCAATTTATTAAAACAAAGAATAATAAAGTTGAGGATAAACTTGTCATTTTAGAGACATTTTGTAAGATCTCATTTTCACCTTACACTACAAACCACTAATTATGGAATTCAAAATATAAATATATTACCTTTTATCCAAACTAATCATCATAAACATGTAGTAGACATCAATACGATTTTCGTAGATACAAAGAACGTCCAAATTCGACTTCGTATGAGTAAGTTATGATTTTTCTAAGTTTCGCGTTTAGCCCAACACCGCTAGATGTGTAACAAAAAGTGAATTTGAGATCGGTTGCTTTTAGTCGATACAATGTAAACGAGAGTTGAAGATTTCGTAAAAACGAATCCATCGATATAGAGAACGTCGAGAACGGAGTCCGTATGAAAAATTTATGAATTTCGCAAGAATTCTAACGGTTTAGACCGATCTAAATATGAATTTATAATGTATTGAGAATTAGATGTTGAGACCTAAATGAAAGTTGTAGTGCACGTCAAGATAATTCTGGGATATATGGAATGTCGAAAACGAAGCTCGTATGTGAAATATCCATCTTTCAGGTATTCCTTTCATGAGTAAATTAATGCATTTTATGGATTTTTGTCATGGCCACGACGTGGCATCCATTAAAAAAGAAACGCGCACCTACGTGATGCCACGACGTGGCGTTATGTCTGTCACGACGTGGAGCCATTTTGGGACAAACCTTAATTCTTGGGATTGTTGCCATATTTAAGGGCACTAACTCCTATGGTTACATCATTTGGCAGCCTCCACCCTCTCAGATCTTATTCCATCCAAACCCTAGCCTCCATATGTATGTTTGAGTGTGTGAAGCCATCTTTGTGAAGGTTGAAAGAAGAAAGAGCTCATCTTGGTGTTTGTGTGATTGGTTCCAGCTTGGATCTCGTATCTTCACTTCATTTGTAATCATTTGGAGGTAAAAAGTCTTCACCTTGCTCATTAAATCCTTAGATCTAATATTAAGTCACTTTATGGGGTTTTTGGTCCATGGTTTTGGTTAGAGTGAATGGACGGTATAAAGTTAGCAACTTTATGATCTTTATGAGTCCCATGAACATTATATCGTATAGATCTATGATTTGGATGTGGTATGTGAACTTAGTATGAGTTTTAGGTAACATTTCTCCATTTTTGACCTAGTTGGATTACTAGACTTGCATAGGCTATGCATTTATGAAAATCATCGATTTTTTTGTTGTGATAGGCCTTAGGAAGATTTCTGGAAAGTTGGAATGGGGTGGCTAAATTAATTGGGAGCTTAATTCATTAGGCTATAAAAACCCAGTTTCCACGGCATGGCGATTGGGGTTTACTCAACTGTTTTGTCGGTAAGCGACCACGACATTGATAAGGATGGACACGACGTGGCGACCATTTGGAGTTAATTTTGGCTTTGACTTTGACCATTGACTTTTTATATGGTTGGCTTTTGGTCACTTGGCTAGTTTTAGAATTCGGATTAAGGGATTACCTTGTGTGGTTTATTAGGAGGTGTTTAGCACCCATTCATTGGTTGTGAGAGCTGATAGCTATTGACTACGTCTGCGAGGTGAGTCTTTTCAGTATACTATGTAGGTTGTTGGACTGTTTATGTGCCTCTTGCATGAAAGATTGTTGTTGGATAACAACACCTTTATGAAAGACGACGTTTGGATCACAACAAGTATATGAAAGATTGTGGTTGTATCACAACACTTATATGAAAGATTGTGGTTGGATCACAACACCTTTTTGTCTTTATGACTTGCATGGAAGACCATGGTAGGATCATGGCAGAAAGGTTACGGTCGGGCTAATATGGAAGTGATTGTAATAATATGGTAGGATCATAGTGTTCACATAAAGTTGAAATACACCCCTATGGTTGGGCCTACTGATATGTATGGTATGTGGTATTTTGGGAACTCACTAAGCTCCGTGCTTACGGTTTATGGTTTAAATGTTTTCTGGTACTTCCATTTCCAAAGGGAATGACCCATCTTGACTGCACTGCATCCCCCGAAGGCGATTTCCACATTGATTACTACCATTTACTATGATGTTTTAGAGATACATTTTACTATAATCGGTTTTTGACCAAATATTTATATGGAATGACGATTTTGAAAATGAAAATTGTTATCGGTATTTTTGGGACGTTATAGTATATGAAATTTATGGACGTTCAAACATCTGCGAAAAATACATGACTAGATGATGTGGTGGCCCGAGAGTATGCCACGTGGCAGAGAGGCGACCGGTCTTCCAACCGACACGTCCACGTGAACTGTTGAGCGGGCGACACATGGCTCCTTGATGGCGTGAAACATGGCATGATTGGAGGCACAGATCAACCGAACGAAAAGGACTGATGGGCATGTGACACCTGGCACCACACAAGACAAGACACGATGATATATAGTTGCGATTTTTAGCCCATTTCCCATTCAATTCAATCTTCTTTGTATCCAATCTTTTCCCAAATTTCGAGTCTAAATTTTTCTAAGCTTCTGAGCACGTTAGCAAGACTCGGACGTATCTAGGAGCCTGACGAATAAAAACGTTCGGGTCGGAGTTCTACCCGCCTAATTCCCGACTTTTCGCTTGAAATTTTTGTAAGTTAAGCTTCACTTACTACGCTTTAAGTGTAACTATTATATTCATAGTTGTTATTATGAATATATAAATAAGATTTATCATTGACTCTAGTCATAATACTGATTGATCTACTTACGAGAATGATGTCTAGGCTAGATTTAGTGAGGTGTTTAAATTGGGTTTTCTAAACAATATACTTTGTATACTAAACGGACCCTACCTTCGATACGATCTTACCTAGTTGTCCCTTATTTGATAGATCTCGCTGTATTCATTGGGATTGTTGAGAAATCCGGAAAATAGAATAAATACAAACGATTACCGACACATAGTAACATTTGTACTTAGGTTTTTTAAAAGGGATAAGCTGAAGCATTAGCCCAAGAGATAGCTTCCTGAGGATCTTCCACGTCAATCAGGTGAGTTGTCTCACCATACGATGTATTATAATACATTTCCATGTATGTTAGGATATAAGAGCTAGTAGTATAGTCTTTAGGTGCATAATGTTAGTGTACTTGAAGCTAGTAGAGTTGAAAATATAGTCCATATGTGTTTGTACTAGTAGAGATAAAAGTATAGCTTCTATGTTCTTAAATGTTATTGTACTTGAATTAGTCATTACGGTTAGAATAAGGGTTGACAGTGGAACGATGACAGGTCGGAAGCCTATAGACCCGAGTCTTGACAACAAAATGGTAAGTAGATCATGAGCCAATCAGTGGATCGGCGAAAGACCGTGAGCCATTGTTTGTATATTATCAGTGGATCGATGAAAGGTCGTGAGCAATTGTTTGTGTGAATGTATATGTATTGTGCTATATGGTATTTTCGGGAACTTGCTAAGCTTAGTGTTTACCCAGTTGATTACAAATGTTTCCAGGTACTTCCTCCGATTTTGAGAAGGAAAAGGCTTGACTGTACACACACGCATTGGCATCATGTTTTATGCACAATTTAAGTATACTCTATTTTAATTGAATAAATAAAAATGAAAACCTTGTAATGAAAATAGAGATGTTACACATTTGATAGATCAAGTTTGACTGTGACATCCTTAAGAACCAAACATGTAATTTTTTTCCAACCATATTGATTATCCATGTAAGATCATAAAACTTAGACTTAAAATGTATAACTGTACAAATCATAAGGATCAAATTCTTAAAGGTTATTTAGCTTACAGAAAGTTATATACCGATATGAGAAAAAAAGTTAATTGTGTTAAAATAGTACTTCAAAAAAACTTATGACTATGTTAGATTGGGTTATTTAGATGGTATGCTTTACCACCTGGGTTTTATAAAGAAAATAGATAAAATAGATGTATTCATGTTCGAAGTAGGCTACGACTTCTGCTCTATTAATGGTTTTCTAGATTTCTTAATTTTCTTTTAGAATTGGGTTATGTTAGAATGATAGCAGGGTGAAGTAGAGGAAATCCTAGAAGGAAATTCTAAGAAGTATAGTACATGCTTAATAGGGTATATATTTATGAGGTAGGGCGTTGGTAGAGATGCAAAATCCAAGTGTAGTATATGAAAATATGTTGTTTGTTCTCGTTGGGACACATACATATATGTTTAGCGGTCATCGTGAGTAGTATTGGAAGTGATTTGGAAACTTTGAGGCAATTCTCGGAATAAGTATGAGTTGGTGTGAAAATTTGTAGATTCCTATACTAACCGAAGCAAAGGAATTACACTTGGATCATGAAGAGTCACAAATTTACTAAGCCATTGGTAGTTAGGTAGATAGCATAACTAACACTATAAATTCATTTTGTGTTCTTGCTGTCATTACCTGCTTTTTGGTGATGTCTGGGAGACTGGCCCTAAGTTCAGGACCAAGTGTCCATAAAAGATCGAGTTCAAATAAAGTTGATGTGTGGAAGAGATTTGATTCTAAGAACCTTTTCTGACATAGTGCCCACTTTAGTCATTTAAGAGGGAGATGATCAAAGTAATTGATAGAACGATTATAGCCTTCGTTGGGGATAAATAGCTAAGAGTTAAAGGTTCTACGTCTTGTGATGTTGTTGTATGTCCACCTCCCACAACCTAAGAAGGAAGAATCGAGTTGTTAGCACGGGAATGATGGAGTGGATCCAACAACCATCGTTGTTGCTAGTAGTTCGACTATACTAGTAATGCCCACTTATACCATTTAGACTTACATGTGCGTTTGTACAGTTCTAAACAATGTTGAGCTTGTCAAAATCGTATTCAATTTTTGGTTGTGTTATACGAGAAAATCGTTGGTTGTTAGCACAAGCATTGATGCTACATTAGGAACATCAAGGTCATTAGATATGACAATCAAGGGCTTCTTCAATGTCGAAAAGGGTCTATGAATCACATAGGCAAAACCAAATTGGGATTTGATCGGTTATGAGTAGCAATAGATGATGGGTCGAACCCAAGTGGGGGATAACCGACCCTTAAGGCGAAAGTGCGAAGGACAGTTTGACCTTTGATTTTAACGATAAGGTCCCAAAGAATTGTGACACAAGTAGGTGGAATTTGTTGGTTTCATTTTTTGTTATATGGGGTAAAAGAAGAAGGAAGTCTTCTGCAAGAATACCTATAGGCTATAAGTTTCTCGGATTACTCCTCAAGGAAAGGTTGGACTACCTCCCAAGCGTCTCGTGGGATTTAAGAATGGCCAAATTCTCGGGAGATCTGATATCCAAGAGAACTATATAAGTTTGTTCCTTCACGGGTGAGGGATTTATTAATGGAAAAAGTAGGTTACAAAATTCTATGCTCTAAGCGGAAAAACATTTAACAATTAAATGATTAGGGCACATGCAACCTATGAAGGATCTATGTCTTTCACATAAAGCTAACATACTATGAACTATCAAACTACAAAATTTCTTATCTTAAATCTGAATTCATAAGATAGAATACATACCTTATTGATTGTTGAAGTAAACAATCAAGAATCCATTTTGTTGAACTTTCGGAAGCAAACACCACAAGCGTCGTGCCTCTAGTGGTTCACACCCAACATAAGCAAGAAGGATATTAAGGAAAGAGGATATATGAGATCAGAATTTCGGCATAAATCTTCTAAGGTATGAGTGACTAAAATATGAAGCCCTAGGGGTCTTTATATAGTGCAGCCAGGAAACCTTAGATAAGTTCAAACCCAATATAATAATATTATCTTGAATTGGGTAATTATCCGGCTTCTTAATTATCGACCAATGATAATTCTAGAAACCCGAAAGCCTCATCAAAACCATCCCAAGCCTACAGGAGGTTTTAGAATGCCTCTTGTTCAACTATTGAGCAATTACACTTTAGTCCCTGCACTTTTAATTAATTCTTTTAATCACAAAATTAATTCCAATTAAGTTCTGATTAAATATTAATTAAATATTACTATATCTAATCAATATATTATTTTCATTATATGTTAATAAATTATTTATTTCAATTTATTAATCAAATAATAAATCAATCTCTCTCCCCAAGAAAATATATTGTCCAGTTGTTAGGTTTGAGGGCAACCCAAAAGGCCTGTGCTACTACAAATTCAAGTTCATACTAATTATAGTTTTCGGCTTAGACACCTAACCCAATAGTCTTCAACTTGGATAAATTCTAAACTGATTAGCAAATTGTTGCTTCCAAAATCCGTTGTCGGTCTTCGTCCTCAGCCACAATAGAAATGGTGACAACAGCAGCACATTCGACCAGTCTCGGTGGTTCATTCATCTGCCATGACGTCCGGTAGCAACGTTGTGGTGGCGTTTCAATGGCGAAGCTGCAGCGTTCACAACTTCTTCGTTGGTCTCGGTGGTTCTTCCGTATTCACTTACATCTCCGGCAACCGCGTTGTGACGACGCTCATCGACGAGGCAGCAGGCGGCGGCCTTGTTTGATCGAAAGAATGAGCATGGTGGAGGCTGAGTTATAAGTGGCGACTGATGAGTCCCTTAGGGTTAGGGTTATGGGACGGGTTATATACCCGTCATCATTTGAAACTTCTCCCCTATGTTGACAACATTGGTCCCTCCCTTCTGAAATATTTTCGAAATAGATCTGATACTTACCCATTATACCCCTGTTTCCATAATTCCTTTCTTAATAAGTACAATAGTTACCAAACAGCCCCTACTCTAAAAATTACTTTCAACTGAAGTCCATATATTACCATTTAGCCCCTTAGCCTCCAAAATCTCTTCAAATTAAGTCCTAATAATTTACCAAGCAGTCCCTACCTTCATAAATATTTACAAAACCAATTCGGAACTAACACTTTTAACCCCGAACTTCTAAAATTATGACAAATAACTCCTCGAAACCAACACCTTGCTAAATTATTATTGATTTTAGGGCTACTATTCATTCATTAATTTGTCTATTTATTTATTTAATAAACGGGGTGTTACATATTCCATCCCGAGGATTGCTGTACCCAGAGGTTGATTGGGCCTGGGGTATTCCATCTCGATGGTTGATTGGACCCGACATGCTGTTGTATATGCTATCTGTTTGTGTGTTGGTACTTTGGGGGAACTCAATAAGCTTTGGCTTACGGTTTTAGTTGTCATTTCAGGTACTTCGGATGATCATGGAAAGGAAAAGGAATGATTGTATACATCCTCTGCAGGGTTGGTGGAAGTTTCATGGATGAGTTATATAGGGTTGGTCAGCCAGTTGTATAATGTCTAGCCTTCCTATAGGAAGTGAGAGTGAGTATTGTTAGGGTTGTTGTGATGATCTTCTAAGACAAATACGGGTAAATGTGGAAGGTAGTATAGGCGCACACTACTAGAAGCTTAGGACGTGTATGCGTAGCAGGGAAGTCACAATCCCTGGGGCTTTGTTAGGAGTTGGTTCCCATGGTATGATATGTGTTTATTTGATATCCCCTGGTTTATTTTTAGTATGGTGATTACGAGGCGATTTGATTCGGGATCCGGATCAGGAGTTGGGACAGGTGGCCAGGATGGGTCGGGATTGACTGAGGATCGGGTTAGGGAGATCATTCAGGAGGAGGTTGTTTCTATTTTTGCAGCCACTGCAGCCATTGTTTCTGTGGGGATCGGTGTTGGGAGGGCATTTCAGTAACGAGACTTTGACAATACGAAGCCCTCGGTATTTAACGGAGTTTAGGATCCGATCATAGACATGAGGTGGTTGTCTGACGTTAAAGGATGTTTCTTTATGTGCTCTTGCCCAGCTAAACAGAAGGTCAAGTGCGCTCTGAACCTTCTTCGGTTCGGAGAGAAGGATTGGTGGAGATTGGTTACTAGTTCTTACACCCCATAGCAGCAACATGCAGTTTCATTGGAGTAGTTCTTTGATATGCTCCGCTCGCGATATGTTCCATTAGCCAAGCAGGAGAGGCTAGATCAGGAGTACTTGGATTTGAGGCAGGGGACCAAGTCAGTGACAAAGATCACCAAGATGTTTACATAGAGAGCCATGTTTTGCCCTGAGTTTGCTGCTTCTGAGCAAGCTTAGATGACCCAATACTTAAGCATGCTAAAGATGGAAATACGATAGTTTGTGTCCACGCAACGCTATGGTTCATTGGTAGATTTGTAGGAGGCCGCTAGGCGGCGGAAGATTGAGATGGTTATCCAAAAAAGGGAGCAGAGGCAGGCCCCAGTGTAGTGTCAGCCTGCGATGAAGCGGTTCAAGGCCGCTGATGTTAGGTCTGGGAGTCGGAGGGGCCATACTTGTGGAAAGTCTGGAAAGGTTCATGATGGTGCTTGTCGATCTTATTCTAGAAGCCACAATTATGGTAGGCAGGGCCACATTGTGAGGGATTGACATCAGTAGGATCTAGTACCCAACACTAGTATTTGCTATCACCACGAGCAGGTTGGCCATGTGAAGGCCAACTATCCATTGCTTGCTGCTAGGCCAGCACAGGCTCAAACACCGGATACTCTAAGGATCACAGATGGGGGCTAGGGCAGGGTGGAGCCCCAGAGAGCTCGAGGTCGCGCTTTCCAGCTCACGGTAGAGGAGGCCATGGCGGCACCACACGTCGTAACCGGTATTTTTCTATTTATTAGAATGATTATATTTTTTGGTATGTTCAAGTTTATGCTACTAATAGGTACGTTCATAATGAACTCTTTACCTGCTCTAGTGTTATTTCACTCGGGCGCGAGTTTGTCCTTTGTGTGTCGATCGTTCAGTATGGGAATTTTATATGCCTATTGGGGAGTTAGAGTGTCCGTTTCAGGTTTATATTGCCAACGAACACAGGGTTTCTGCTTCCAAGGTGTATCAGGGTTGTGTATTGGAGATGCTCGGGCTGCCTTATCTGATTGATCTGATCCCTATCCCCATGGGGGATGTATGCATGACAGTGGGTATGGATTGGCTGAGCAGGTTTGGTGCCATGATCGATTGTGAGGGCCAGTGAGTGGTAGCTCAAACCCAAGTGGGGGAGAAAGGGTTCTGTATGGAGGGGGCACCAGGGTCGATTCAGGATTTTGTTCAGCAGCCAGGTCTCAACAGTATATTCAGCATGGGTGTGTGGGTTATCTGGCTTAAGTCTTGGTACTCAGGATGAGGAGCAGACTTTAGTTTCATAAGTACCAATTGTCAGGGAGTTTTTCAATGTTTTCCTAGAGGATTTACTTGGTGTTCCTCCTGAGAGGCGGGTTGAGTTCAAGATAGATCAAGTGCCAGGTGTGGCTCCAATTGCCAAGGCGTCGTACCTCTTGGCACCGCCTGAGATGCATGAGTTGTCCTCTCAGGTTTAGCAGCTATTAGGCAAACAGTTCATTTGACCGTGCAGTTCGTCGTGGTGGGTGTTGTTATTGTTCTTCAAGAAGAAGGAGGGTTCACACTGGATGTGCATTGATTACTAGGAGTTGAACCAGTTAACGATGAAGAACCTTTATCCCCTTCTGCAGATTTATGACCTCTTTGATCAGTTGTAGGGTGTATCTTGGTTCTCCAAGATTGATCTGAGGTTCGGGTATCATCAGGTGAGAGTGAGAGAGGAGGACATGGAGAAGACCGCATTCCAGACTCGGTATCGGCATTATGAGTTCGTGGTGATGTCATTTGGGCTCACCAATACGCCTGTTGTGTTTATGGATTTGATGAATCGGGTGTGCAATCCGATGCTCGACCGATCTGTCATTGTGTTTATTGATGATATCTTGGGGTATTCCAAGACCATAGAGTAGCATGAGGAGCACCTTCGAGAGCTTTTGGGAGTATTGAAGCGAGAACGGCTTTATGCCGAGTTCTCGAAGTGTGAGTTTTGGTTATGAAAGCTCCAGTTCCTAGGGCACCTCCTTAACCAGGATGGGATTTTAGTCGATCCGGCCAAGATCGAGGTTATGATGCGGTGAGAGGTTGCGAAATCTCCCTCATAGATCAAGAGTTTCTAGGGTTTGACAGGATAATATCAGATATTTATTTCGAGTTTCTCCAAGATTATGGTACCCCTCACTAGTCTGATGAGGAATTGAGTGGATTTCCGATGGGGCCTTAAGCAGCAGTTGGCGTTTGAGACTCTTCGACGAAGGTTATGTAAGGCCTTGGTATTGACCCTTCTAGAAGGAGTCGAGGATTTAGTGGTATTCTGTGATGCATCCATCACTGATTTGGGGGCAATCCTTATGTAGAGAGGACGAGTGATCGCTTATGCTTCACGACAGCTGAAGCCGCATGAGACACGATATACCACACATGACGTGGAGTTGGGGGCAGTGGTGTTTGCCCTCAAGATTTGGAGACATTATCTTTATGGGGTCCATTGTATTGTTTACATGGATCAAATGAGTTTGAGATATCTTATGGATTAGCCGAACCAAAACATGAGGCAGCTCAAGTGGCTGGACGTGGTCAAGGATTATGATTGCGGGATCCTTTACCATCCGGGTAAAGCGAATGTGGTAGTGGATGCATTGAGCTGCAAGTTAGACGGGTCTTCATTTGGAGAGACGTGTATTAGGATATCCATTAATTCTCTGCTTTTGGTTTTGATCAGGGAGGCTCGAGCAGAGGGAGTTCGGAAAGAGAACTGGAAATAGGAAAGGATCAGGGGCGATATCGACAGGTTTGTCACTAATAGTTGGGGGTTGTTGACCCTATGCGGTCAGGTTTGGGTTACAGTTTCCCGTGGGATCAGATAAATAGTGCTGGAGGAGGCTCATATGTCTCTCTTTTCTATACCCTCGAGAGCCACCAACATGTATCGGGATTTGAGATTGATCTATTGGTGTCCATGTATGAAGAGGGAGCTAGCCTGGTAGGTAGAGAGGTGCTTTACATGTAGGATGGTGAAGAACGAGCATCAGATGTTGCATGGGAAGCTGCAACCTTTAGAGGTTCCCATATGGAAGTGGGAACAAATCACCAAGGATTTTATCACCAAGTTGTCGAAGACGGCCAAGGTTTTGATGGTATATGGATCATCGTGGAACGATTGACCAATAGTGCCCACTTTTTGGCCATTTGGGAGAGCTCTTCGGCCGAAACGGTAGCCGATGTGTACGTCTGGGAGATTATTTCCCGGTTCTGGCAGAAATTTTAGGAGGAACTGGGCATGAGACTACATTTCAGCATGACTTATTATACGCAGACCGACGGTCAGAGTGAACGGACCATCCAGACCCATGAGGATATGTTGTGGTTATGTGTTATTAATTTCAGTGGGAGTTGGGATTCCTACCTACCTCTTATGGAGTTCTCCTACAACAATAGTTATCACTCCAACATTGGTGCCCCACCTTTTGAGCTCTTGTATGGTTGGAGTTGTCACACCCCGGTATGTTGGGGATAGGTTGGTCATAGGGTCATGGAAAGGACCAAAGTAGTCCTTCAGATCATGGAGCCTATTCAGCAGATCAGAAAGAGACTGGTGCTCCTGAAGGTCTCTCCCTAGAAAGGTGAGATATGCTTCAAGAAGAACGGGATATTGGCCCCCGTATATTGGAACTTTCCGTGTGATCACTAGGGTAGGCAGGGTGGCTTACCAGTTGGATTTTCATAGCGAGATCAGTCAGATCCATGATACTTTCCATGTCTCTCAGTTGCGGAACTGTGTGTTGGACAAAGAGACAGTGATTCCTTTGGATAATATTAAATTCGATGAGCGCCTGAATTATATTGAGAGATTGGTGGCTATTTTGGAATGAAATATGATTGTCCTAGCGCATCAAGGAGATACCCTTGGTAAAGGTTCAATGGCAGCATCGGAGAAGCTCCAAGTGGACCTGGGAGCCGGAGGCATAGATGAGGGAGCATTACCCCGAGTTGTTCGTTGCTGCAAACTTCAAGGATGAAGTCTAAGTCAAGTGGGGAGAATTATAACATCCCGACGATGAGGCACTTCTAATTTTGGCCCTTATATTGAAATTTATTGCATATTGGTCTTTAAGTGAATGAAAGAGTACAAAAAGGGCCCATAGTGGGATTTTGGTAATTTCAAGATTTTGGGAGTACATTGAGCGTACGTGTGTACGTTAAGCGTACTAGTACGTGCCTTAATACTGTAATAACCCAATATTTCAAAAGAAAATTTTCATTTTTAATTATCCAAATTACGGTTCCATCATCCACAAAACCAATTACAATTGTTTTCAAAACCATATCAATTACAACTTTATTTGAAAATATCAGTGTCACATAAAACGCATGAGAGAGTGCATGTTGCACCATCAAGCCTTGCTCTTGCCCTTGGGCTCAAATGTACCTGAAACAAATCCATAAACTCTAAGCTAATGCATAGTGAGTCCCCCAGAGCATACCCCACACACAAGCCACATAACACATATCATATTAGCCGTAGAGCTATCTCTACCATATACACATATCATGTTAGCCATAAAGCTACCTCTACCATATAACATTAGCTATAAAAGCTATCTCTACCACATATAACATTAGCTATAAAAGCTATCTCTACCACATATAACTTTAGCTATAAAATCTATCTCTACCACATATAACATTAGCTATAAAAGCTATCTCTACTACATATCCCTGCATAAGGATGCCATGGGCTCCCCCACATGGTCTTACACCTAAGTGCCATGGGTTCCCCCATGGTCTTTAACTATCGGACAGCCATGGGCTCCCCCACATGGTCTTAAATCCAAGTGCCATGGGCTCCCCTCATGTTCTTTCATGCAAACATAACATAATCACTAGCATACAACTTAGCATAAAGCTAACTATCATACCACATCTCTCTAATATAGCTAGCATACCACATATCATAAAATGGGTCGGCCTTGGTGCCTTAGCCTCATTGGTATGGTGAGAAGACTCACCTCTCGAATATTGAACTGGTAAGCTAAAGTCAAGTATCTCCCCCACGTGCTCTCCTCTCGAACTACCTATAATTATCTTGTGATTAACTTGTCATCATCCCAAAATTACCCTAAAAATCAACCCTAGTCAACCTTGGCCAAAGTCAAGTTCAACAACCCATGTTGACCTTAACTCGTCGAATGCATCTAGTGACTTGTCGAGTTCCTATCGAGTTGGTTATCCACTCGTCGACTCATCTGTGTAACTCGCAAAGTCCTTCTAAAAACTCATGATATTGAAGACTCATGACAACCGAAAACTCCTGAACCCGAAAAATCATGACAACCAAAAACTCCTAAATCCGAAAACGAGTAAACCGTACTCGACTCGTCGAGTCAGCCAAGGGACTCGACGAGTTCCTACAGTCTTCTTCAAGTTTAGCCCTTTTCAGTGGGATCTAAGGTCACAAACTTGAAATCCAACTTCTCCTAGTGCAGATACCACGTAAAGTTTCAAACTTTATGTGCATGCAAGGTCCTCCACGGCTAAATCTTAAAAACTAGGCTTCTTACAAGGTTCTTGTGCATGGAAAGAGGCTAAACTACATAAAGGGAGCAACTTTATGCCATTGGGGACCTAAAGAGGTCTAGATCTAGAACCATATCCTGGTGATAAGTCCAGATGCAGGCTTGACTCCATTTTGCCCCAAAAATGGCCATTACTTCCAAGAAAATAGATCTAAACAACTAGAGGTCAAGGTCATGACTTAATACCTTAGGATGATGGCCAATATGAAGTAGACGATAGATCTACTGTTCCTCTCCTGTTTCCTTCTTCTCCAAGCTCCAAAATCCTTCACAAATACTCCAAAATTTCTCACAAAGTCTCTTTCTCTCACTCAAGAGGGTGCAAGGTCGTTCTAGGGTTTTAATAGGCTGAAAGAGTGCTAAGGAAGGCCACAAGAGGCGGGTTATATTCTTTAAATAGGGTTGCAAACCCTAAAAATTAGGGTTTCTCTTTACTGCTCCTACTCGTGGAGTCGGGGCCTTCCGACTCGTCGAGTAGGTCTCGATCCCACGTCCCTAAAATATTTCTACTTGACGAGTTGGACTCCCAACTCGTCGAGTCCATGCTCAAAACCCTAAAAATTAAATCATTTAAGTAATACCTGGAACATGTGTTACAAATCTCCCCCACTTGAACTAGACTTCGTCCTTATAGTCTGTTGATCCAAACAAATCTAGATAGTGCTCTCGCATATCATCCTTGGGCTCCCATCTCCATTCGGAGCCCCTTTGGTGATGTCATTGCACCTTCACCAACTTTTCCTCCTTGTTCTGAAGGACCTTGGTCTTTCTATCTAGAATCGCAACAGGCCGCTCAATGTAGTTCAGGCTCTCATCCACATGTATGTCGTCCAAAGAAACAACTGCGACCTCGTCGGTGACACACTTCCGAAGTTGTGATAAATGGAAGGTGTTGTGAATCTGGCTAAGCTCACCAGGCAGATCCAAGCAATATGCCACCTTGCCCACCCGTGCAGTAATCCTGAAAGGGCCTATATATCGTGGCCCTAATTTTCCCCCTATTTTGAAACCTGATGACCCCTTTCCAGGGAGACACTTTCAATAACACAAAGTCCCCCACCTGGAACTCAAGGTCCGATCGCCGCCGATCAGCATAACTCTTCTGACGACTTTGCACGACCCGCAGCCGATCGCGCACCTGTTGAATCAGCCCGGTAGTCTTGAGCACTACCTCAGTGCCCCCCAGGACCCGATTTCTAACCTTGCCCCAACAAACCGGGGTCCTGCATCTCCTACCATACAACATCTCGAATGGAGGTCGATCGATACTAGCATGGTAGTTGTTATTGTACAAAAACTCTGCCAGTGGGATGTACGTATCCCAACTTCCTCCAAAATCCAACACGCATGCTCATAGCATATACTCAAGTGTCTGGATCGTCCTCTCACTTTGGCCATCTGTCTGGGGGTGGTACGCCATGCTAAATGGCAACTGAGTGCCCAGTTCCTCATGGAACTTTGTCCAGAACCGAGATGTAAACCGAACATCCCTGTCAGAGACTACCGTCACTAGCACCCCGAGTCTAGTCACCACCTCCCACACATAAATATCCGCCAACTTTTCAGCAGATATACTCTCCGAAATTGGAATGAAGTGGGCACTCTTCGACAACCTGTCCACGATTACCCATATGGTGTCCACACCCCTCTCCGTCCTTGGTAACTTCGTGATGAAGTCCATAGTAATATCTTCCCATTTCCACATGGGAATGGGTAGCAGCTGAACCATGCCGTGAGGCTGTTGATGCTCGGCCTTGACCTTCCTACAGGTCAAGCACCACTCCACAAACCAGGCGATCTCTCGTTTCATGTAGGGCCACCAGTAAATCAGTCTCAAGTCTCTATACATTTTCGTAGCCCTTGGATGTATAGAGATCTTGGACTTGTATACCTCCTATAATATCTTCTGCCTCACTCCTCTAGTCACTGGCACCCACACTCGGCCACGCTGTGTCAAAAGGCCATGACTATCCTTAACGAACAAAGGATATTGTCCCCGAATCCGCTATATCTTCCAATTCTCCCTCTTCACTCCCTTGACCTGGGCCTCCTTGATCATATCCAACAATGGAGAGGTCACCGTCATCCTCATACAAATGTTCCCGAATCTGCTATATCTTCCAATTCTCCCTCTTCACTCCCTTGACCTGGGCCTCCTTGATCATATCCAACAATGGAGAGGTCACCGTCATCCTCATACAAATGTTCCCAATCGGGGAACCTGCCACCTTGCGGCCTTAAGGCATCGACCACCACTTTGGCCTTCCCTGGACGATATAGGATCTCGCAATCATAATCCTTCAGCACGTCCAACCACCTCCTCTGACGCATGTTGAGGTACTGCTGCTCCATCAAATTAATCAAAATTTTGTGATTGGTATAGCTGGTGCACCGCACTCCATACAAGTAGTGCCTCCAGATCATGAGGGCGAACATCACATCCCCCCAATTACAGGTCGTGAGTGGGGTAATTCGCCTCGTGAGGCTTCAACTGCCTCGAGGTGTAAGCTATCACGTGTCCCCTCTGCATCAGTATCGTGCCTAACCTCGAAATCGATGCATCACAGTACACCACCAAATCGTCTAACCCCTCGGGTAAAACTAGGATCGGAGCCTCACATAACTTCCATCTCAGGGTCTCAAAAGTCAACTGTTGATCCGCGCCCCATCGAAATGTCACATTCTTCTTAGTCAAGCGGGTCAATGGCACAACAATCTTGGAGATATCCTAGATAAATCTCCGATAATAGCCTGCTAAACCCAAGAAGCTACGAATCACGGACGCATTCTTTGGTACTTCCCACCGCATCACTGCCTTAACCTTGGCTGGATCAACCAAAATGCCCTCCAAGTTAATGATGTACCCTAAAAACTACACCTCTCGTAGCCAAAAATCATACTTGGAAAACTTGGCATACAGCCACTCCACCCTCAGGGTCTCCAATATTTCCCTCAGATGCTGCTCGTGCTAGTCTTTGGTCTTGGAGTAGACCAAGATATCATCAATAAGGACGATCACCGACCGATCCAGCATCGGTCTACACACCCTGTTCATGAGATCCATGAATGTTGTTGGGGGCATTAGTGAGCCCAAATGGCATCACCACAAACTCATAATTCCCAAACTGAGTCCTAAAAGTTGTCTTCGGTATATCCTCATCCCGAATCCTCATTTGATGGTACCCCGACCGAAGGTCAATCTTGGAAAACCAAGACGCACCCTGGAGTTGATTGAACAAATCATCGATCCTCGGCAACGGATAACAGTTCTTCAGCGTTAGTTTTTTCAGGTCTCGGTAATCAATGCATATCCTGTGTGATCCATCCTTCTTTTTCACGAACAGGATCGGTGCTCCCCACGGGGAACTTCTCGAACGGATGAAACCTTGGTCTAGCAGCTCCTGAAGTTGCGTAGATAACTCCTACTATTGGAGTGGCACCCAGCACTAAATCAATGCGAAACTCCACCTGCCTCTCCGGAGGCACTCCTGGTAACTCTTCGGGAAAGACATCCCGAAATTCCTATACAACCGGCACACTGCCCACATCCGTCGAGGTCTCAACCCTCGTATCTAAGATATAGGCCAGAAATCTCATACATCCCTGCTGCAGAAATCTCCTAGCCCTCGCAGGCGAACAAAGAGTTAACCCATGCGAGGCCTTCTCACCATTTATAACCACTTCTCCCCCACTTAGGGTTCGAACCCTCACCAGCTGGCGCTCACAATCGATCATGGCCCCATTGGCCCCCAACCAGTCCATCCCGATAATAACGTTGAACCCTCACAGTGGTATCGGGACTAGATCAATGCGGAACCTCTCACCACTCACATTCAGAACATAGTCCCGATACACCCTCGTAGCACTCACAGTGCGGTCATCTACAATCTCTACCTTGAGCTGGGAATCCAAAGTTCTCGGTGTGTCCTGGAACTTCTTTATAAGCGCAAGAGACGCGAACGATCAGGTAGCACCCGAATCAAACAAAAAATGAGCCGACATACGATTGACCAAAAAGGTCCCTATGCAAGTACAACGTACACATAAGCAATACAGAAAAACATAGAGCCGAGAACAATAAATGCGTACCAGCCACAATGTCTGGTGTTGCCTATGCCTCCTCGGTAGTCAGCTAAAATGCGCGACTCTTCACCACTGGAGCATCCGTATTAACAGGGCGGCCATCCGTAATCCTCATTGTGGCGGGCACGGGCGCCGCCACTGCTCCTCCCCCTCTCTGCAACTTTAAACAATCGACCCGCTTATGGCTAGTCTGGTTGCAGTGAAAACAAATCATGCCCTTCTTGGGCCAATCCCTCCTCAAGTGGCCATGCTGGCCACATGTGTAGCATCCTGAGCTTGTTATTCGACAAGGTCCATTGTGCGGCTTACCGCACTTGGCGCACTGGCCCCGGCCCTACTGGCCTTTACTAGATGAATCTGAGGTCTTAGGCTTTTTAACCTGACCCACCGATGTCTGTGCCTGCTCAGTGAAAAGAAATCATGCCCTATGAGGCCTCTCTACCATCTTGTTTAGGTTTTGCACCCTGTGAAGCTTACAAACTCCCGGACATCACCCCTCAACATGGAATGATACCGTGTCCTCCTCAAGTCCTCATTGGTAGCATACTGTGGGATCAACAAAGCTCGTTCCCGAAACTTGGCGGTGATCTCCGCCACAGTATCGGTGGTCTGTTGAAGGTCATGAAACTCCCTCACGATTCGTTACACCTCGACAGGAGGTGCAAACTCCGCATCGAATCGCCGAACAAACTCGACCCATATCATCTCAGCCACACTGGCTGGCCCCACCTGGCTAGTAACCTCACCCCACTAATCGCGGGCTCTGTCTCTCAACATATAAGAAGCAAAACCCACCTTTCCCACATCCGAGCATGAACTTTTGCGCTGGACATTTTCAATATCCGCCACACAGCGTCCGCTGACAATGGGGTCCCTGACCCCGAAAAACTCTGGTGCCCTACACGCCTTGAACTCCCGGAACGAAGGAGTTCGGGCCCCAACCTGACCCGCAACAATCTCGGCTCTGAATGACCTGAGCCTCTCCTCTATAATCTCCCTCATACCCTCCTTGACTGTCCCAAATATCACTGAGGTAGCGTCAAGGATGCCCCTGGTAACCTCTGCTGCAATAAGCTCTCGCAGCCTCTCATCGATGGGCTCGGTCGTGTCACTTGACCCGGCCTCGGATCCAAATCCTGATCCTGATCCCCCTGCTGCAAATCGTGTCGCCACCATGCTGAACTGAAATGCCATAAATCATAAGAATCAGGATATCTGTATAGGGTATCTTCCCACACCGTTCCTCCTTAGAGTTGTTAGATCTAACATTGGTTTGGGTACAAGTCCTGTGCTTTCAGTAGTACGGGACCAATACTACCTTCCACACCTACATGTACCTTTCCCCAAGGCTCTACCTGATAACTCCAATTCATCCAAAAATAAACCATATCCCACATACTACCACATATCTCAAATCCCATGTTGTCCTAAGATTTGCTCTACCCACATCAAACAGATTAATCATAACAGGTTGCCTTTATGCATGCAAATTATACACAGAAAAGGATCAAATAGACTTTTGAAAAAAAGATTCTACCCTAGGACCAAAACCAAACAAGGAACAAGAAATAAGGCCAAATCAATCATTCTAAGGCTATAAGCTCATAACCGTATACAATTTTAAAGCGTACACATAGCAAGTTTCATACGATCTTCAAAGCTCAAATATCAGTATAACGTGGCTAACACTTTGGGGAACTACTTACTTGGCTCGGCTAATCACGCGCGTTGAGCTCTCATCTTTTCCTTTCTTTAAAAGCTTGAACTTTTATTTTATTTTTGAAAACTATTTTTACCATTTCCTTAGTTTGAGTCCTGACACACCCGAGAGTGTGCCCGAATCCCTTAAACCAAGGCTCTGATACCAACTTGTAACAACCCAATTTTTCAAAAGAAAATTTTCATTTTTTATTATCCAAATTACGGTTCCATCATCCACAAAACCAATTACAATTGTTTTCAAAACCATATCAATTACAACTTTATTTGAAAATATTAGTGTCACATAAAATGCATGAGAGAGTGCACGTCGCGCCATCAAGCCTTGCCCTTGCCCTTGGCTCAGATGTACCTGAAACAAATCCATAAACTGTAAGCTAATGCTTAGTGAGTCCCCCAAAGCATACCCCACACACAATCCACATAACACATATCATATTAGCCGTAGAGCTATCTCTACCATATACACATATCATGTTAGCCATAAAGCTACCTCTACCATATAACATTAGCTATAAAATCTATCTCTACCACATATAACATTAGCTATAAAAGCTATCTCTACCACATATAACATTAGCTATAAAAGCTATCTCTACCACATATAACATTATCTATAAAAGCTATCTCTACTACATATCCCTGCATAAGGATGTCATGGGCTCCCCCCCACATGGTCTTACACCTAAGTGCCATGGGCTCCCCCCATGGTCTTTCACTATTGGACAGCTATGGGCTCCCCCACATGGTCTTAAATCCAAGTGCCATGGACTCCCCCATGGTCTTTCATGCAAACATAACATAATGACTAGCATACAACTTAGCATAAAGCTAACTATCATACCATAAATCTCTACTATAACTAGTGTACCACATATCATAAAATAGGACGGCCTTGGTGCCTTAGACCCCTTGGTATGGTAAGAAGACTCACCTCTCGAATACTGAACTAGTAAGCTAAAGTCAAGTATCCATGCTGCTCTTCCTCAACTTCCTATAATCATTATGTGATTAACTTGTCATCATCCCAAAATTACCCTCAAAGTCAACCCTGGTTAACCTTGGTCAACAGTCCATGTTGACCTCAACTCATCGAGTGCATCTAGTGACTCGTCGAGTTCCTATCGAGATGGTCATCCACTCGTCGAGTCACTTGTGTAACTCGCTGAGTCCCTCCGAAAACTCATGATACCGAAAATTCATGACAACCGAAAGCTCCTGAACCCGAAAACTCATGACAACCGAAAACTCCCGAATCCAAAAACGAGTAAACCCTAGTCGACTCGTTATCCAAGGGACTCGACGAGTTCCTTCAGTCTTCTTAAAGTTCAGCCCTTTTCTGTGGGATATAAGGTCCCAAACTTTAGATCCAACTTCTCTTCATGCAGATACCACGCAAAGTTCCAAACTTTACGTGCATGCAAGGTCCTCCAAGGCTATATCTTCAAAACTAGGCTTCTTACAAGGTTCTTGTGCATGGAAAGAGGCTAAATTGCATACAGGAAGCAACTTTATACCATTGGGGACCTAAAGAGATCCAAATCTAGAACCATATCCTGGTGATAAGTCCAGATCCAAGCATGACTCCATTTTGCCCCAAAAATGGTCATTTACTTCCAAGAAAAGAGATCTAAACAACTAGAGCTCAAGGTCACGACTTTATACCTTAGGATGATGGCCAATATGAAGTAGATGTTGAATCTACTATTCCTTTCCTGTTTCCTTCTTCTCCAAGCTCCAAAATCCTTCACAAATACTCTAAAATTGCTCACAAAGGCTCTTTCTCTCACTCAACAGGGTGTAAGGTCGTTCTAGGGTTTTATCTAGCTGAAAGAGTGCTAAGGGAGGCCACAAGAGGCAGGTTATGTTCTTTAAATATGGTGCAAAACCTAAAAATTAGGGTTTCTCTTTATAGCTCCTACTCGTCAAGTCGGGGCCTTCCGACTCATCGAGTAGGTCTCGATCCCGCGTCCCTAAAATATCTCTACTCGACGAGTTGGACTCCCAACTCATCGAGTCCATGCTCAAAACCCTAAAAATTAAATCATTTAAGTAATACCTGAAATAGGTGTTACAAGTACGTTGGGCATATACCTCATACCTAGGGAGTACATGAAGGTCATGCAAACCCTAATTTTTAGGGTTTTGGCCCTATATAATCATCATTATAACCTCATGTCCCCTTCCTTCTTCAGCCATCCTCTGTTAGAATGACCCTAAAGAAACCCCAAGTGAAAGGGTGCCTTTTTGGAGCCATTGGAGAGTTTTACAGGATTTCTTGAAGGTGAAGAGTGAAGTCTAAAGAGCTTGGAGTTAAGAAGCAACTTGGATATGTGATTTCTACCTTGATTGCAACCTCTAAAAGGTATAAAGCTTGCTACTTTACCACTCCATCTTGTAGATCTAGGTTTTTGC
The DNA here is from genome assembly GCF_051521515.1 of Lactuca serriola. Classification (NCBI taxonomy): domain Eukaryota; kingdom Viridiplantae; phylum Streptophyta; class Magnoliopsida; order Asterales; family Asteraceae; genus Lactuca; species Lactuca serriola. The sequence goes on from NC_136412.1 coordinate 231,446,876, forward strand.
TCTTTTAAGACACTTTTTGGTCCCAAAGTGGTGATTATTGAGCATGGTATGTTCTTGACCCATTAAGTCATCATTTCAGACCTTAGGAAGGGTCTTGGATCAAAAAAATGGGGTGTTAATGGTTAGTTTTGCTCCATGCATTCTCTATGGTGACTTAATGTATTAAGATCTCGAGTTAAGCACTTAATGGACATGCAAAGTAATAAAGTTGGAAACATTATGACTCTTGAGGATGATTTAGCCTTGGATCTAAAAGTTGGACATAAGAGCTTAAGGAACTAAGTTCTTAATGAGAGTCTGGAAAGACTGGGTGTATGCCTTTCGTAATCTGAGTATGCAGCGCGTACATGGTCAACCTCCCCAATGATGGTTAGATATTCAGTACACCCTGTGTACATTAGGAGTATGCTCCGCATATGCGTTATGTGTCGACTCGGCTGAGTTTACACAACTGGGTTGACTCGGCTAGGTTGACTTAGTTGACTTGTTGATTTTGACCTGTTTGACTTTGACTTTGATCAAGTTTGACAAAGGGTATTTTGGGTATTTTAAATGGTGTTTGAGAATTGGTCATTAGGATGAATAGGTGTCGATTAGAGATGAGATTTAAAGTCGGGACCTCATCAGCTATTGTTCAGACTGTGAGGTGATTTTTCCTTATTGTACTTATGGGTCGAAGACACCAAGGCCAGTCTATTGGATTGTTATACTCATATACATTGATATGCTGAGTATGGAATAGATCTGCATGATTATATGCTAGTTGCCGATATGCTTAGTCTGGTAGATCTGTAGGACTACCTGTGTTTTTGTCTGCATGATTATCTGTATGTTGCTTACGTTTGTTATGTAGTATATGTTGACATATTGTGGTGGGTTGACATTATATTGCTTTGTGTTGTAACTAACCCGGTAAAATTTCATATATGAGATGAGGGCCGGTTGGCATGTCAGACACATATTGAGGGCTCGGGAGCATTGCAGATACGAGCTGAGGGTTTGAGGGTATTCTAGTCTGATGACTGAGTGGACCCATTGTATATTGGCATTCTAACCTGGGGTATTCCATCCCTAAGATGACTGGACCCGGAGGTTGATTGGGCCTGGGGTATTCCAACCCGATGGTTGATTGGACCCGACAAGCTGTTGTATATGCTATCTGTTTGTATGTTGGTACTTTGGCGGAACTCACTAAGCTTTGGATTAGGTTTTTAGTTGTCATTTCAGATACTTCGGATCATCGCAGGAAGACGAAGGCGTGACCGTACACATCCTCTGTTTATGACTTATAATTTTGGGATACTCTGATATGGATAAACAATTTTGAAACAATGATTTTGTAAATTTTTTGACTATGAGTTTTTTAGTTTCAATTTATTGTGATTTTTGAGATGTTACACAAATGATTCCAACACTCCATCCTTTTGGATTTGGGCGATACGTTTCTTGTTAATGTGTCCAAGACGACAATGCCACAAGCGTGATTTTTCTATACCTGTAGACGAATCAATTTGAAATACACTATTACCTAAAATGTATACACACATCACAGTTTCATACACATCATCACAATGTAAAGCTTGAAAATAAAAAATACCATTTTTATAAGCAGAAATAGAACCATTCTCATCATTAAAAGAATATTTGAAATCTTGTTTAAACAATGAATGAAAAGGAAATAATGTTTCATGTCATTTCTGACAAGTAGCAACAATTTAATAAATCAAAACTAACTCCATTACTATGCTCTAGACTATAAACTACAATCTTCATGACATGTGAAGATCGTCTATTCCTCATGATCAAATTTATTCTACCATGCTCCACGTTCTCACTTCTTCTTAGCCCCTAAAAATCATAACAAATCTGAAATCCACATCATGTATCAAGGACCCAAGAACGAGAATATGATGACTTATTAAATAAGATTATGTATATACTTGTAGAAGTCGGCTTCACCTTGCCATCTTTGATGTTTTGCAGGTACATAAGGTATCTTCGTTTTGAATGCCCTTCGCCATTGCAGTAGAAGAAAGTGGAAGCTTTGGGATCAGAGATAGGGGGAGCATCAAAACTAGATTTACCTTTGGGTCCATTGCTTGATGACTTTCCCTTCCAGTTTTGCTTAGGAGGAACTTTCCTATTTTTCCATTTCCCTTAACCAATGGCTAGAACGGGAGCACTAGTAGGAGTGGAGGCAACACATTTTCCCTTCATCCCTGCTTCATCTGTTTGCAGGAGGTTTTGCAATTGAGACAAAGTGGTCTCATTGTTGTTTAAATGATAGGTCAAGATGAACTGATCATAACAACTTCATAAGGAGTTCAAGACTATGTCGATTACTAACTCCTTATCAAAATTCACGTTGAGCTTGACAAGTCGATCCACATATCGTTGCATTCTTTGTACGTGGCTGCTAACAGATTCCTCTTTCATCTTGCTTTCTATGAGGGGCTTTACCACCTCGTACTTTTCTTGATAATTTCGATTATGGTACTTTTTTATAAGATCCTTGTTCATCTCATACGACCAATAATCATCAGAGTATATATGTTATTTAGGAGTCAGGTGGCCACCATGATGCAAGCAACTTTTATTTCATCATTATAATGCCTCTTGTAGGCAACCAATTCTTCAGGAGTGGCCTTCTCTTCTTCAATATCATCTAATGTTCTCGCAAGTACGTACTCCTTGTCCTCGAAATGAAGGGCCATCTTGATGTTGTGCATCCATCCATTATAGTTGGTGTCATCCAATGTCACCTTAGAGTAGATGCTCAACAAATAAAAGTTATGGGAGGAGGAGGAGGAATCAGAAGCATCATTTGAAGTAAACATCTATAAAAGAAAGGTAGTTTTAGTTAGATAAGAACAATCCTTAATATAACAACTTAAAAGTGAAATATTAAGGCTAGGATCCAGCTAAACAATTCAAAACTTAGAAAAGGGATGTCGTAATCTAATTGTAAATTATATCAAGGTAGGTAAATGACGATTTACCAATTCCACCATTGAAAAAAAAAATTTGGAGGAAATTAAGTTAATTGAAATTCCTAGATCCTTGAGACTCATTGAAACGGTTCAATGGCTTGATTAATCCCAGATTATGCTCTTCAATTTGAGATTGGGATACTGAGGATCACAAACAAGATGTGAATAACTATGCAAATTAGCTTCGCACTCAGGATGTTATTTATCATCTCATTTTAATGTGTCAGTTAACCACACATGCTCCATTAATCAATGATAACTTTATAGATGCTCATTATCATTCTTTCTAGTCACTATTAGTGTGTCAGTTAACCACATGTGCTCCACTAACTAGTATAAAGTGTAATGTGTAATTTCATGGGTTAGCATACAAATTCACATTTTCCTTAAGTAACTAAGATTAGGATTTAAAATAAAAGAGTTTAGCTACCTTTAATCGCATTATACTTATTAGTGAGAAATAATTATCTTATCAAACCCATTCGGCTAACGACCCTCCACTAATCAAGGAAGCGGTGGGTGAGAGTGGGCACTCAATCAACTACCAGTTTTCTTATACCCCCTTTATAGATCAGCTTCGTGAATGAGGCGTACTAGCGGTTCGACTGACTTAGTATTATACATAGTAATAATTAGACTTTTAATTTTACATATAGTATAAGGTGTATTTTTTAAAATTTATTCAAAAATACCCGGTTTATATTCAATTTTCAAAAATTAAACAATCAATTTAAATTTAATATAAACCATAAAATAATATTTGACATTAATTATTAGGATTAATATCTAAATCAATTATTAATACACTTAAAAATTAATCATATTAATCAATAAAATAATTATTCAAGTCAAAATTTTATCCTAACTTTTAGGATTTTAATTTATCATCAAATATTCAGTAAATTCGGATCTAGAAGATATTTGAAGCAGATAATTATCAATTAAAAGCATCCAAAACATATTAGGTGGAAAAATTTAAAAATTTTGAATTAGATCTAATCTCACATCGTGAGCATCAATTCTCACGTCGTGTGATGCAGTTTTTCGACAACATTGCTTTGATCAATTCACCAATGTGCAATTAACATGAAAGATAGCCATTGACTCTGATACCACTGATGGAAAACGTAGGTTACAAAATTCTATGCTTTAATCGGAAAAACATTTAAGAATTAAATGATCAGGGCACATGCAACCTATGAAGGATCTATGTCTTTCACATAAAAGCAACATACTATGAACTATCAAACTACAAAATTTCTTATCTAAAATCTGAGTTCATGAGATAGAATACATACCTTATTGATTGTTGAAGTAAACAATCAAGAATCCCTTCTGTTGATCTTTTGGAAGCAAGCACCACAAGCGTCGTGCCTCTAGTGGTTCACACCCAACACAAGCAAGAAGGATATTGAGGAAAGAGGAGGGAGGAGATTGGAATTTCGGCCGAGCTCTTCTAAGGTATGAGTAACCGAAATATGAAGCCCTAGAGGTCTTTATATAGTGCAACCAGGAAACCCAAGATAAGCTCAAACCCAACATAATAATATTATCTTGAATTGGGTAATTATCCAGCCTCCTAATTATCCACCAGTGATAATTATAGAAACCCTAAAGCCTCCTCAAAATCTTCCAAGGCCTCAAGGAGCTTCTAAAATGCCTCTTGCTCAACTATTGAATAATTACACTTTACTCCATGCATTGTTAATTACTTCCTTTAATCATAAAATTAATTCCAATTAATTTATGATTAAATATTAATTAAATATTACTATTTCTAATCAATAAATTGTTTTTATAATATATTAACAAATTATTTATTCCAATTTATTAATAAAATAATAAATTGGTCTCTCTCTCAAAAAAATATCATGTCAAATTGCTAGGCTTGAGGGCAACCCAAAAGGACTGTGTTGCTATCAATTAAAGTTCATACCAATTATAGTTATGCGCTTAGACACCTATTCCAACATTTATCCTTGCAACAGAGGAGCTACTAGACAAGGAATTCAGAAGCTCATGTAGTTCACCATAGAAAGCATCGAGTACTCAAGACATATACCAGATTTAGAGAGTATGTTTAAAACTATAGTAGGTATTTAGTTACTCCGTGCCAAGGAATTACAGTGGTAGGATCAATGTCAAAGGAGAGAGTGTTTACGTTGTACGGCCATTTCAAGTCATCGTTTGATGTGTGTATGTGAAATAAGAGACGCCTAGAAGGGGATCATTCAAAATGGACTATGTCCATTAAGAGAGGCGGTAATACCTTCTAAGGGTTGCATGCAACGACCCAAAAATGCTATCGTAAACGATGTTAGTTGTTCCGTTACTCAAAGAAGTATTTATGCAAAATATTTTAGTTTTATGAGGTTAAAAGGGAACAAATTAACTAAAAATAGTATTATTTAATATCGAAAAGAATTAATCACAAGAAATGTGTAAATTAATGAAATTGATTTATGGAATTATTAGGGTAAAAATAATTCATTTTGGGGTATATTAGGAGTTGAGGGGCTAAGGTGTCATTTATAGAAATCTAATTTGTCAATAATACTAGGGTTAGTGTAAAAGGGGTACAATATGGAGAATTAAGGGGCTAGATGGCAAAAATTTGGAGTAACCCCTAAGGAGAAGGATCGATCCTTCTCCTTGTGTCCATCCATTCACGTGAATACGTAAGAAAAGAAGAAAAACGATGACTACTTCTTCCTTCATTGTGTGCGTCGTCGGTTGAAGGCCAAGAAGAAAAGAAAAAAAAACGTGAGCGGCTTGGAGGGGAAGAAAAGTCGAGCCGAGCAATGAGGAAGAAGAGAGAAGGATTTTCTTGATCGATCCTAGAGGGAGGAAGGGCTGCGATTCTTGGCTAATTATGGTAAAAAAAAATTCTCTTCTAATCTCTTTCCTTGTGTTCATATATCAAGCTCTTCGTCAATTGAAGATTGTTGTTGTTAATCCCCTTCCTAATTGATGATTAAAATCTCATATTTTCTTCCTAGCAACCTTTGAAAGTTCATAAGGTTTAATTCCTTTGGTTTAGGGTGTTTTTGATGGCTTAATTGCTGTCAAAATTTCTTATGAACACCTTGAATGATTTCCTTGTTCAAGTTCATGTTTTTGTTATCTTCATTCCTTTAGATTCGTGTGATTAATTTCCTTCATCTAAGACCTTGTTTTGAACCATCCAAAAGGTCCTCAAAACAGTACCTAAAAGGTCTTAATATGAGGCTTAATGGTGGATTAAACTCAAGCCCTAGTGGTGTTTTCTCTTTTAGCAAAGTACCTTATTTTTCTCATATAAGCATTGTACTTTGAATCATGGCTTGAGGTTGAAATTGTTTTTTAAACTTCTTGACATGTTGCTACTATTAAGAACTTGATTTACAACTTTATAGTTGATTTTGGTTGTGGCTTAATAGGTTAAGTGGTCAAAAAGTCCTTGAAATTCAAAGCTGGAAAATTCAACAAAATTACCAATCTTTCCTTGTTTTCAAAAAAATCTAGAAAAATCATTAGAAGTCGGATTAATGATCTGTAAATTCTCAAAGTTTTAAATTCGAGTCTAGTTTGTCCATGGATTTTTCCAAGACCTTTTGTTGCCTCCAACTTAGGTGAAAATCGCCTTTTACACTGACTGGTCGGAAATTAGCTGTACGGGTAGACTGTTTTGTAAAAATCATATAAAATTGTAGAAAAATCGTTTGGACTTTTAGAAGTACTTTCTGAAAATATAAAAGTATAAACTATTGGAATATACAAAAATATTGTATAATTTGCAGTCCTTGGTGGTGTTAAAATGGATTTGAACGGGTGGCTGTTACGGGTCAAAATCTTGAACTTTGTTCTAAACGTTCGTCTATATGTTTAGACATTCAACTCTCAACATTTTTGTGTCATCTGTTTGATATTCTCATAAAGTACCCAATAGATATCTTAATACTATCATTCAATCATCTTATGTGTAAAATTGAGTGACTATAATCCTTTACCTAAAGTCTTAATGCATATGGTGATTTTTGGTGAATGTTGGAATTCTGCACAACAACTTTTCCCCATATTGCGAGAGCTATAGCTTCTAATATGGGCAGAATTGGAAGATGCTGCTATCTCATGAAGTTCTAGGAAATTGATTCTAGTTTCCAGAATGTATGATGTCATCCCAAATGGAGATGTAGATTAGGTTTTATGCTTAAAACACTGAATGGGGGTCGGGCAGGGAAAATATAAAAATTAATATAAAAGTTAGAATAAGGTTGTATTTTTGAAACATATACTTTATTTGTTAATTGAATGTTATGTGTGGTGTTTAGGTGGAGCCTTGAGAACTTCAAGTAAGTTCAAGACTTGGAATAGAAGGAATACTTCATCAAGGCTAAAGGTGAGTTCATAGTTTTAACTCACTAAGATTGCATTATTGAAACGTGCAATCCGTAGATGGTGATTTGATTCAATTTAGGATGACCATGTCATTACCTGTGCTTGATGATGATATGATATTTGTGATGCTAATATATGCTTTGTGCTAATGTCATGGTATGACATAATTGCTATGTTGCTTACACTTTGATGTACTTGATGTATATGACATGCTAACTTAAGTTGCTTGAAATATGATGTATGGTTATGTTTTGATGTGTTGGTTATGAATACATTGCATGTTTAATACACATTCATATGGTATGCATTATATGACTTACTTAACTTATAAATGACATTGCGGGGTTATGCGTAGAGGGTTTGGGTAGTTCATGATCTTTGCCTAAAACCTTATCTGGATCATTGAGGGTGCCTACTAGCTTGAAAGAGTACCTATAGGAAGATCTATAGCCACAACAACGATTAGTTTCCAGTTTTTCCAGATGATCGTGTGAAACATGGTTTGCGGGCACTTCGGTGTTCATGGGCTGGAGTGATGTTGGTCCCTCGTTCGCGACCAGCGCAAACATCACATGGGAATCGGGAGGTTTATTGTTGGAATTGGCACCGTTTGTACCGATCTTGAACGACACCGCGGGGTACTTGTACTTTGCAAAGTTGGAGTAGCGAAAGTGGAGTCACGGGGTTGGTGTTTCGGGTGGAAGTCATGAGCCACTTAGAGCATTCGACTGGCCGTGTACACAAGTAATGAACGGGGTGTTTCTCCTGGGTTAGGTAGCACTAAGAGACACTTTTCTATCATCAGTTGGATAGATATAATAAAAGGTTGAACATGTAACAAACGGTTGGTTGCATATTAAAAGGTTGAATATATAACAAATGTTGATTATTAACAAAAGGTTGAACATGTAACAAAAGGTTGGTTGCATATTAAAAGGTTGTATATATATATCAAAGGTTGCTTAATAATAAAAGGTTGAACATTTAACGGTTGCTTATATATGAAATATGATTAATTATATGTTATGCGGTTGCTTATGTGGTATTTGGTTGATCATATATGTTATGTGGTAGAATTGTGATTAAACATATATGCATATATGCGGTTGAATAATTATGATATGCGGTTGTTTTCTAAGTGGTATTTGTCTATCACTTTTAAGCTTCATCATAAAATGAATGATTGACCCATTTGGGGCTTGTATGTTTTATGTGCAACTTTATAAACTCACTCAGCGGGGGCTGACACTTGTATCTTTTCTATTTTGTGCCTTATGATTGGTGCAGGCAGTTTAGAAGATTGGCCTTGGTGAGAGGGGTTCTTATAGGTAGTAGTCTTATAGTAACGATACCACTCTTGGACATGCTTTGATTATTTACCATAAGTACTTTTGTTTAGATTTTAAATGGTTTGGAATTTTGTTTGATTTTTCGGAGTAACATTGTGCTTTTGAAAATGTTTCGAATTAAAACTAAGTCTTTCGCTAACGTATTCTGTTAAATAAGTGTTTTAAAAAGAAAAAAATTATGGTAAAAATCACGACGTTGCATTGCAGATGTATCTACGGTATAAATAATAGGATTAGCTGATCACTTTGTTGATCCGGGTTCGACCACTTCATCCTAATGTTATTGGTATCAGTTGAAGTTAACTATGAGTCCCTATCATGAACTAGTAAAGAGTTCAAGTATAGGAGTGACTCCTCGTTAAAACTCGTGTAAGAAGTGGTAGTTGTTGAAGATTCAATTTTGGAGACATCTTGTCAGTTAAGATCTTGTTGTATTAATGTCAATAAAATATCGACCTACAAAGAAAAGATCTAAGGATTTCCTCTGAGATTTAGAGTTGCGGTGAGATAGTAGGATATTATCATGAAACTATTCAAGGTTTTAAGGTGCAAGGTTTCGCTTAGGCTGATAGTGAAGGGTTTTGAGCAATACATCATTCCTATGGTGTGCATGCAAACCCTAATAGCTTTTGGATCTAGTTTGTCTAATGAACATGCAATTGAATATCCAAAGCTATAAACCCTAGATCTAACATATTATAATCTGAATTAGGGTTTAGAGAATACCTTTGATTGTTATATAGCAATAACAATCAATTCCTTGGCTTCAGAAAGCTTAGTGCCTCAAGTGCTGCACCTCTAATGAAGTCACAAACACCACTAAGCAACTTGGATGAAGAGGGAGGAGAGAGGAGGCACCAAAAACGGCTGGAAACCCTAAAGAACCACTTAGCCACGTTTTTGGGTCTCAAGGGTTCTTTAAATAGGTAGGCAATCAGGGTTAGCTAACAACGAAATCCTAATTTGACTGCTTAAGCCCTAAGCAGCCCATGGACCCTTTCTGGAACATGCCTTGGATGATTTCTAATGGGCTTCCCATAGAATTTGTCCAACCTATTATTCCAATATGATCCATAGCCTAATTGCAATTATCTTACAATTACAATTCCAGTCCCCCAAGTTTAATTAATCTCTTTTAGCCATAAAATTAATTCTTTATTAATTCTTGACTAATATTAATTAAACAATATGATTTCTCCTTTAATATATTATTCTCATAATATATTAATAAATCATAATTAAACCTTTCTTTCCTTAATTCATCCTACATATTGCTATGGTGAAGGAAACCCAAATGGACCATGCTCATAATCGGGTCAAGTACATACCAAAATAGTTATGGACTTAGATACTAATCCAACAGTCTCCTACTTGGATAAGTCTAGTAACTATTTTGCATAACTTCAGAACCTGATCAGAAATCGTAGCTTTCAAAAGCCGCTGTCAACTCTAATCTTATCATATACGCGTGTCCTTTAGATAAGGGATTATATATTCCTCCATTCTCAAGATATCGTATAGACACGAGATATGGATTTAAATTGTTCTCTCTGTCTATGTATTGCTTCCCGACATCTGATTTATGATGACTGACAACAGACTACATTTGAACACATCAACTTAGTCCCGGCTTGGCCAAGCGCTTAGGGTGTCATCACTAAATCATCGAGGGGCCCACATATATCGCTTTTATCCAACTTTGGGTAAAAGGAATGGAAAAACTTTGACTCAAATGCTTGCTTGCACCTACTAATCGAATCACACACAACAATAAGTTTTATAACACCAAGTTACTGGTGCATTTACTTATCATCAATGTGCAACCGACCAGCAAATAACAACTCACACGTCTCGGTTTCAAGAATATACAATGTTATCGTCTCACTAATCACCCGTGATAAATCCATGAAGTGATACAAGTGAGCGTGGGTTTAATCCAATACTTTAATCTTATCAGAGCACTCATGAACTCTGCAGCAAACTAGTGCTATGTCTAAACACTTTAGACAATCTACAGACAAATTCATGACAGTCTTCCTTCATACCTACTTCCAACATATGGCCGAATGTAGAGGTTCGAATAACCCAGTTATTCTGGAAGTCAAAACATGCAAAATGACACACAACGATAATACTTAATCCTATATGGCCCTAAACTTTTGAGCGTAAATAAAACACTTTTATTTAAACACCATATTGACTACTCATTATTCAATGTTTAATGTTCCGGATAATCAACTTATTACTTGAATTACAACAATAGTTGTCACATGCTCCGAGCATGCACACTATGCTACCTATGATCCCTACTTTGTGAAATAGATCAATTGAAAACCTTTCCAATGAAACTCATTTAACAATTCCCAATCCTCATCATTAGTGTAAGAATACCAACTTCTTGCCACTTTTGGAATATATCAGATTCTAACATTTTATGCAACGATCCTTTCGTAATGTCATAGCACAAAAGTCACCAAGACTTGGCTAATGAAATTCCAAGGTATTCTATCAGAAATTGTTACAAGACAATTCCATAGACGCGAAGTCTCACATTCAAAGTACATTCCTTTGAACATCCTTCTTGCATAAAAGTTTCTAATCTAGACATAGACTCTCAATATCCAACTCCCAATGTGGAAACTTTTGCATATTTGCCATATGACGACTCATTCTAAATAAAGTCTTATTTATTCAAAAAATATCAACATGGTCCATCCAATACTATACTTCCAACTACTCACAAGCAACAAATCCTTGGCGAACCTTAGATCGTCTTTGATAGTTGTTTAATTATTTTAGCCAAAACTGTTATAGTCCTTTTTCCCTCTTAATGCGCTAAGCATTTGGAAATTTAAGAATGATCAAACATTATAGCATATGCAATCGATCCTATACCCGAAGCGTATGGAACCCGATCCATAATGTCTCACATGAAGACGTGATACTTTACCCATTTTCTGCTAAAATATTTCTAATTGTGCCATGTTCTCACAATTTTGATTATGAAAAGGGATGTCGTAATCGTAACCAAATTTTGAGAATGCAATTTTCCTTTCCATATATAGAATTTCCTCATGTTGAACCATTCCAACGCAACATTCATATATATTTGACTAAATTTGATTAAAATTCCACAATCTAAGCCTTAACATTTGAAATGAAGTATAATATTCTCTCCCTTAATTATAGCAAAACAAATTTTCAACCCCTGCAACTTGGTAAAGTGAATATTTGTTTTCTATAATTAATATTGCTAACTTGCAATACTTGAAATAATAATCATGCTCCCACTAACACGATGATTATTACCATATTATGCTCCCACTAGCTTTGACATATATTCAGGAAACATTTGAACTTCCAGAAAACAATGTTTATTGAATTTCTTAAGTTCATATTTTCTAAATACCTTATGCTTTGATAAGCCTTTATCTAAGCTTCTTAACCTCATACACCTTTGCCTTAGAAAGCTCACATGTGTGTCTAAAGAAATTTAGAATTTATGTTACTAAGTCCCAAATGTTCCGACTAATTGCCAAATCTCACAATTCGAACTATGAAGAGGGATGTCGTAATCATAATCGAATTTGAGAATACAATTTTCACAATTGCGATCTTCTTAAAATCTTTCTTAGTGAAAGCATTTTCTTACAATCATTTTCATGAAGGAGGGAAACCTCGTGACACTTAGATTTTAAAGTGTATGTGTTCCTATCCATGTGAATTTGCCAAAACCAAAGTTTGCGACAAATCCAAACTCATATGGACCGAACGTGCTCAATCTCGATTTCTTGCCTCATGGTAACATGAATGCCCACCATGTATTCCAAGCAATTCACCCTTTCATATCAATGTACTTTCCATTGATCAAGGTGCTTTGTCTTTATGCATTCAAATGAGAACTCATAGAACTCACATGCATAATTAACTCAATTGGAATGGCACAGAAAAAGAGTATGTCATCCACAATAGGCTTTAAACATCAAGTCGTGTGCTAGTGATGATCAACTAGGTTTAACTCTTGATTTGTTCTTGAAACCTTTCAAGACCATTAAGACTCCCACTAACTCCTTGACATATAAGATTCTCTTGTCAAGAAACTTCCTTGACAAAACAAATATTCAAGAGTTAGTGTAGTTTTTATCAAGACTATCACTTCACATAATTGGTTATAGTTGGTTTTTGTCTTATCCAAGACATCACAATTTACCAATCTCAAATGTGCAGGAACAAGAAGACTTTTTCCAATTCCATATTTGTTGAGTGTTATAAACCTACTAAAGACGTGCCACTCAATTCACAATCTTGGAGTATAACTCTAAGACTTTATATTGGAATGAAGTATGATTGACTTCTTGATTTAACCATATTGGAATGAAGTATGATTGACTCTCTCTACAAATTTTTCCCGACCCAAAAATCATTCGTTTCGAGCCCCAAACGAGTAGGTAAACTATCCTAACTTGTTGTATAACTTATCTAGCCTGCAAATTCGAGTTTAAAACATAAAATAGGGACAAAATCATGTGTTTACGGCCCAAGAACACTCTTAGACCGTGAACACCATTTAATGGGGTTTTTAAGCCCCAAAACCCCTCCAAATTGCCCCTAAGGCTTAGATATGATTTTTAGGCTTACATATTCGGACTTAGAACACCTTGAAACGGGTTTTTGAAGAGTAAACATGAGTTTACTGCCCAAGAACATGCTTGGGCCGTAAACTCCTCTTCATGGGGAGTAAACTCATATTTGTGTGTTAAAAATGTCCTTAAACACACCAATGGCCTTGGATTAAATTCTAGAATCAACCACAAACAAGCTAGGGACCTTAAACTCAATTAAAACAACTCCATAAGGAGTTCACGGCTGTAAACCCCTCATGAAAGGGTACCTGGGCCGTAAACTCCTATAAAGGGGTTAAATGGTGCCCTAAACTCCCCATTTGACTTGGAAAAATGCTTAGGATTTTATCCTCTACCATTTAAGACTTAAAACATCCAAGGAAGAGGTCTTTGGGAGCATACGGTCATAAACTCCCTTGGTTGGGGCCGTAAACTCCCATTTGGTCCATTCAAGTGCCTCAAACCCATTCATACCTTTTATAGTTGGACCTAGCAAAATTCCACAATTGAGATAAGGCCTTTAAGCATCCTAGAACACCCTCACCATGAGTTTACGGTCGTAAACTCATGGGGAGTGTCCCAGGGCCGTGAACTCTATGTATAGAGTTTACTCATGAAGAGTAAACTCCATTCCTAAGCCATTCAAGCCCTTAAATGTTACCTGGGACACCCCAAACACTTAACCAAAGTGTTTTCCGCTCCTTAGAGTGCGTATACTTGTTTAATTAGTATTAAATGTACTAATTGTATGTGAACATATGTTATCAAATGTTAAATAGGTCACTAAGTGTGTCCAAGTATTTACTTGACACCGGGCACCCAACCGGCACCTTCGTCGGATCCACTTACACCAGGTGAGTTCATACCCCTGAATGAACCTTTTAAATGTTTTTACATGTTTTATAGGGGGGAATACATGTTAAACATGACAGTTATCATATCAATCATATGTGATTGATAAGCCGCATGCACAAGGATTTACCACACTGTAAACTGTTTTACCAAGTAGGATACCATAAATGGTTTTCTAAAAGGTTTTCACTTGATTCAAAACTCTTACTTATACTGTTTTATCAAAGTTCATTTTAAACTGGTTTATGAAAGTTTTCCAAAGAATTCCTAAAGGTTTTCAAACTTATTTTACCAAAGAATACCAAGTTGTGATTTCTTAAGTATAAAGGTTTTCCAAGGTTTTCATCAAAGTTCTCTTTCATGTCGTATACTCTTACTTGTTAGATGCCGCTACTTCGCTTTTACTTAGTTTAAACTCCTACTTGATAACATATCCACTTTGTGATACACTTATATTTGGTAACGCTTATACATCACGATTAGATTATCCCACACTGTTTGTTTACACTTTACGATTTGGTTATTCCACACTATTCGTTCACACCTTATGATTCGGTTATTCCACACGGTACATTTATACATCAAGATCCAGTTATTCCACACTGTATGTTTATACATACGATTCGGTTATTCCATACTGTACGTTTATACATACAATTCGGTTATTCCACACTGTACGTTTATACATACGATTCGGTTATTCCACGCTGTACGTTTATACACCACGATTCGGTTATACATCACGATACGTTTCCACTTGTTACACACTCAGTCGTAGTTAGATGTATGTCTGTGCTTGTATAGGTGCATATAAACAATGATTGAAGGACTTAGGAAGGCTTGTCCGCCCTATTTCCTTTTCTTCGTTTAGATGTGGTCTGGTGGGATCGGATGGCCGTCTGAAGGTCGTTTGATTCATTAGTTATATGTTATGTATACGAGCATAGATATATAGGTTTACTCTAGTCAGTTCAGTTATGAGTCTCTACCTCTAGTTCAACACTTATATATGAAACCCACTACCCACTCTTTAGGATGCATCTTCGGGACGCGGCCTTCTCCGTCGTCTAGTTAGTAACCAGAGTCTCCTGTAGGGAGAGTGGACATTGTGTGTATAGATCTATACGGGATTAACACCCCCGCACCCTGACTGCTAGCTACAGTCCACGGCCCACCAAGCCAAGGGGTGACAAATTTCATATTTTATAGACGCTTGTAGGGCGTCAAGTACTCTAGTGTCGGTTAGTATGGTTACGAGTATCCCAGGTTACCTTATAATTCATGGCCTTAAGGTAATGGTATTTCACCAGCAATTTACACTGTATGCTGGAAACCCATTCACAGAGTCACACTATTTTTGACCTTGCAAGTTGTATCTTTCATTTGATACTATCTGCGGTCTGTATTCTCTGTTTTTGACCTTGCAAGTTGTATCTTTCATTTGATACTATCTGCGGTCTGTATTCTCTGTTTTAGACCTTACCAGCTGTATCTTTCATTTGGTACCTTTTGGGGTATGTGTCTCCTTTTGTTAGACTGAGCCATGTGTGTTGTTCTTTCGATACTCTCCTGGAGTCTTTGATTCCTTTGCCTTAGTCAGCAGTCCTCACTGCTGAGGCATATGTTATTTCCCTGATTTCTCTTGCTTTCTTTAATAATCAAATTCTGTATTTTGGTAATGATAGCGATTAAGGGAAAACTACTTTTTACCACATAACTCCGTCCAGTCTTGGTAGAAGGCTGCTTTTATTAAAGAAAATATAGGATTTTCTGGAAAGGACACTAATGTAATGGATACTCTAAAACTATCACTTTTATTAAAGTTATTTGGATAAAATGACACTTAATACTTATGAACTCACCAGCATTTGTAAAAATGTTGATACTCGCTTTTCAAATAACTTGTATTCTCAGGTCAGCATTAGACAGGTACATTCCTGGAGCTGTTGATGAAGATAGCTTAGTACCAAACTATACTTATTATACTTGTATTACTTTGATGTATAGTAATGTAAACCATGTAAAACTATTACTATTAATGCAATGTTTTGTTGTACTTTAATTACTATAATGCATGTGTTGTGATACTTGACATGACGTCATCCACCCCAGAACGTTTCCGCTGTTTCGGTTTTGGGGTGTGACACTTAGTCCTTCACTTAACACTTTGCCAAAGATTTATTCTAATTCCCAATATGAAGTTTCTCACTCATCACGCAATGCATGTTGCATGATTCCAAGTTTCTGTCCAATTGAAACTTGGGCGATGAGAAACTCTCCCTATTTGGCAAATTCTCGACATTTCACAAATAACATAATCAAGAATCACATCCAATTCAACATTGCTAAAATTAGAAATACATAAACATCCATTTTCACATATGTCATTGCAATGATAAATAAATAAGACGAAATCAAAATTCATTTTACTGCGGAAAAACTTGTCCTTACAATGCAATTCAAATGAAAACTATGTTATTTCAATTTCTAAGCAATCTATTCTAACTCTAAAGTAGTAGCTCAAAAATCCGATCTTCAAGCAATGCGATCAAAATCCATTTCTTCATGATCAAATTCAGCTTACTTCTTCCCTTAAGCTTCTTCTCTTTTCTTCGATCCTACAAAACATCAAAATGTAATCTTATCAGATCATGTATTGAAAATCAAAGAATAGGAACTTATAGAGTTAGTTATTGGATGTGACAACCATCAATTTTCAGTCAAGTCAAAGTCAACTAAAGTCAACAAGTCAAACCGGTCAACTCAATTTGCCATGAGTACTAAAGTTTACGTTAAGTAATTTCTAAACAACTCTCTATTCTAATGAGAGATCATAAATCGAAAAGTGCGTACATCTAGATCTCCTTAACCTAAAACGGTGGTACGTGGAGAGCCAAACCGATAAAACAATGTTACATACTCATCGGGAGTATGCAAGATCCTTAAACAAGGCTTAACGGGGTTTACGGACCTTGCAGTGCGAAGCCGGACACTCAAAAAGGTCACCAATGAAACCTCTCTCAATCGTGTTCACTCCATCTCTTCTTATCAGAAATCTCTCCCAAATCTCTCTAAGTATGTGAAATCTCTCCCAAATCTCTCTTTGTATGAGAAATCTCTCCAAGAATGTCAAATCTCTCCCAAATCTCTCTAAGTATGTGAAATCTCTCCCAAATCTCTCTTTGTATGAGAAATCTCTCCAAGTATGTCAAATCTCTCCCAAATCTCTCTAAGTATGTGAAATCTCTCCCAAATATCTCTCTGTATGTGAAATCTCTCCAAGTATGTCAAATCTCTCCCAAATCTCTCTAAGTATGTGAAATCTCTCCCAAATATCTCTCTGTATGTGAAATCTCTCCAAGTATGTCAAATCTCTCCCAAATCTCTCTAAGTATGTGAAATCTCTCCCAAATATCTCTCTGTATGTGAAATCTCTCCAAGAACGTCAAATCTCTCCCAAATCTCTCTAAGTATGTGAAATCTCTCCCAAATATCTCTTTGTATGTGAAATCTCTCCAAGAATGTCAAATCTCTCCCAAATCTCTCTGAGTATGTGGAGTCTCTCTCAAATCTCTCTCGAAATCTCTCCCAACTTTCTATAATCACTCGGGGCATCCCGACCCTCGAATTTGGCGAAAACAGCCCAAAAACGGAAGTCTACGCGAAAAACGGACCTTAGGAACCGAAACCCCTCTTAGGAACCGAAACCCCTCTTAGGAACCGAACCCTCCTGATGAAGAAGGCTGCTGAACCGAACCGAAGGTACTGTTCACTACAGTTCATTCGGTTCTGACTTCTCGCCTTTTATCTCCGAACCGAACCTCACCTTCGCTTCTGACCCTTCGGACCGAGCCTTCGGACTGGACCCCTCGCCCCTTCGGTTCCCTCTGTTCGTTTCCGGCTACAATCCTCAGCATGGACCGAGCCTCGGCCTAGGGACCGAACCTCGGCCTAGGACCGAGAGGTCTCGCTGGGAACTCATTTTCTCCCGGTTTCCGCGTAGATTTACGTTTAAGGCCCGTTTTTAATTATTTTAACGCGGGGTTTTCACCCAAAATCATATTTTAACATAATAAACCCTAAATATTCACAATTTAATCATATTTTCATAAAAATCTTTATGAAAATAATAAAAGCAAGTGGGTAAAGTACAAAAGGGTGGAGTGTTGACTTTGCTTTACTTTATGACACAAGCAACCACTCCCACACCCACTCTATGACCAGCCACACCTCCCCACCTTACCTAGGTCACATCAATGTCCTTTCCACTCAATCATCACTCTTTCCCACGTTTTTGAGAGCTGAATATTCATCCTCTCTCCTCACTTCTCTCATTTGCTCTCATTTCACAAGAAGATCAAACTCTTTTCTCTCTCACTTTCTCTCTCTAGGAATTCGAGATTTCCAGGGCTGATCTTGAGTTTTTCCTCCACATTTGGTAAGCATAATCCATTCTCTTTATGATTATCTCAATTATTTCCACTCAAATCATGGATATCTTACACAAACTCCATTATAATTGTGTTAGATCTTCGAATCTTCAAGTGATTCTTCAAGTGTTCTTGGGTTGAACACTTCTCTTCTTCAACACTTACCTACTGAAATCACTTAAGGTGAGTTCATACCCCTACATTTTCATGTTTTCTCAAGTTTTTAGGGGGGGAATACAAGTTAAAACACCAAGAACATAACTAAACTTTTCTAACAGCCTTCATCAGAAAAGTTCAACTCCATTCACGGACTGTTTTGGACATCTTAAACATTTTAGTTTTCAAAACTGTTTTAGGTGCATGTAGTTCCACTTCCTAGCTTTAAAATGACTACTTGCACATCTCCATACGATTTTTCTACAATTTATGGTGATTTTTACAAAACTGCCTATCATTTCAAACATCAATCTGGACCAGTCTGTGATTATGGACTTTTTCACACAAGTAAGAAGTCATTAAAAATTATAATAAAAATTATGAACAAACTAGACTCATTTTCCAAACTCTCAGAAGTTACAGAACTTGATTTGGACATTTTATGATTTTTCTACAATTTTTCCAATAACAGTTACAGAAAATGTTATTAACAGAAAAACACTATAAATTTCATTTCACCTTGTAACATGTTGAGCAAGGTATACATCATTATGTGATTATGTGTTGTTGCAATATATGACGATTTTGTATTCTTATATAGACATACGTCAGAAAACAAATGGATTTATATCTCCACAAGTATGGTAAATATATAAATGATATTACAAGGCTATATCCATTAAAATAATAAACATTGGTAAATTATGACAAGAAGGGCTTATGCTCACTACCCACACAAATAATTAATAAACTATAATAGGTATAGTTTAGGGTTATTTTACATAACAAACACATTATTAAAGGTTTTACACATACAAAAGAGTTATTACCACTATGGATAATTATGATAGACTATAATAAGCATAGATAAGCCATTATACCCCCACAAACGAACACGCTAGTTATAATCGGTGTAGTTATGGCATATATATATATATATATATATATATATATATATATATATATATATATATTACAAACAAAGTGATAAACTATAATAGGTATAGTTTAGGTTTCATCTACCCAATGAACTTAATTACAAGAAAGGAATTCACCATCACCACCACTTTTGATAAGCTATAATATGCATAGTTCATGTTCACTAATCACTATTACTATCCGATGAACTATGATATGTATAGGTTATGTTCACCATCACCACCACTTTTGATAAGCTATAATATGCATAGTTCATGTTCACTAATCACTATTACTATCTGATGAACTATGATATGTATAGGTTATGTTCACCATCACCACCACTTTTGATAAGCTATAATATGCATAGTTCATGTTCACTAATCACTATTACTATCCGATGAACTATGATATGTATAGGTTATGTTCACCATCACCACCACTTTTGGTAAACTATAGTATGCATAGTTTTTGTTCACAGTCACTATTACTATTTCGTGCACTACACCAGGATTGGTTCCGGTTATTGGGTTTAAGTCCACATTCACTTTCGCATTGTTAGTTTTCAGCTATAATTTCTAAGTGTATATGATAGAGTTATATAGAATCTAGTCGTGATTGGCTTAGAATTGGTGGGCCCGCCTCATCTCCTGTTCCTTGTTTGGTTGTGGACCTAGGGCAGACCCATTATATTCAACATTTTATCTAACCTAAATCTTATATAACTTATATACGCTGGACGATTATAGGGGAAATCTACGGGTCAATCTAGGGTTCATTAATACATCATATGGGAATATTCTGTTTACACTTAGCTAAGAAAATATTGGATTTTCTGGAAATCGACTCTATCGATTTTATAAGGAAAATGGTTTCTACTCCAAACAAAACTCTTATGAACTCACCAACTTAATTGTTGACACTCTTTCAAAACTACTTGTATTCTCAGGAAATCAGTGAAACAGGAAAACTTCAGCGCTTTGAGGATGGGACGTTAAACCGTCAGCAATTTATTTTTATCATCATAATGTAATTGATTTTGAAACATGTAAACATATACTTGGTGTAACTTTTTCAATTATATTTATGATGGTTGTATTTACTTTGAGCACTATTATACACGTTGTTGTGATACTGTACATGAAGTCCTCCACCCCTGGACGTTTCCGCCATCCTTGGTTTGGGGGTGTGACATTGGATTTTACCTGAAGTAGAGCCATACGTCTTGACTCTCCCATCTCTTAGATCTCTCAGGTAGTTTGGGCAGCTTCGTCTCCAATGCCCATTCTCTTGGCAGTAAAATCATATGGACTCCTTTGGCACAGCACATTGGACAATCACAGACTTAGTCTTTTCTAGACTTCCAATGTTGCTAGTGTCCATTGAAGTTTGGGAGTTTGATTCACCAGACAAATTTGCTTGACCAACACGCCAAATCATTGTTGATTCAACAGCTATAAGCAAATAGGTGAGATCAATAAGGGTCATGTCGTGGTCCATCATATAGTACTCTTTAACGAACTCACTATACGATTCTGGAAGTGACTGAAGAACCCAGTCAATAGCCAACTCACCTGAAATCTCGACACCCAACATCCTTAACCTATCAATGTGTGACTTCATCTCTAAGACGTGTGCACACATAGGTTTCCCATCTTCGTGTTTACTTGCGAAAAGGGCTTGAGTGAGCTTGAACTTTTCAAGCCTTCGAACTTGTGGGTCAGGGAGAATAATTGGAGGAGGTGGAGGAAGTGAAGCATGATCTCTGATTCCTCGATCATATCGTGGAATATCATCTTCATTTGGAAAACTTGTTACATGTGATTTGGGAAGACCATTGTAAGATTCAGACATCTACAAAACGGGAGAAAATTCAAGTTAAGTTGATAGAATCCTTAATGTAACACCCAAATGAAACATCAAGGCTAGGATCCAACACAATACTCTACAACCTATAAGAGGGACGCCGAGGATCACAAACAAGGTGTGAATAACCATGCGAATCACGTGGTGCACTCAATGCTACTATCACCTAATCAATGTGTCGGTTAGCCACACATTCTCCATTGATCTATGATAAATATCGAGTCACCCTTCGCTACCAATGCCAAACCCAAATTAGTGTTCCGTTTAACCACACACGCTCTACTAACGTCTCAGCAAGGGTACAAAGTGTCATTCCATGGATTAGCATACAATTTCACATTTTGCCTAAAGTAACTATGATTTGGGAATTTGTAAAAGCATGTAGTTACTTTGTACTTCATTATACTTATAATGGAAGGTTTCTGTCATTTCCTACCCGTTCGACTAACGACCCTCCACTAGTCAAGAGTGCGGTGGGTAAGAGTGTATACCCATTCAATCGCCATTTTATAGGCAATTTCCTGAAACACCCCTTATAGACCAGCTTCGTGAATGAGGCCTACTAACGATAAGACTGACTCTTTACTCATATATATATATATATATATATATATATATATATATATATATATATATATATATATATAATATTAGACTTTTAATGTTACATATATATAGTATAGGGTGTATTTTACACTTTTAAAATACAAGGTGGTTTTATTAACTTTCTCTTTTAATTAAACATTTAATTAACTTTACAAAACCATGTGGGTGTAATTTGAACTTTTTCAAAATACTAGGGTTTTAGAATTTAAAGATTACACAATTAAACTATTAATCAAAATATTAAATTCCAAAACTTGAGGGCAAGTTTTGAAACTTTTTAAAAGATTAGGGTTTAACTATTTAAATTTCAAAAACAAAATAAGGCAATTATCTAAAACTTAAAGGGAGTAATTTGAAACTGTTCAAATAAGGCAATTATCTAATTTTGACTAGTCGAAGATCTTGCAGGATAATTCATCAAATAACTCAAATAATTAAACATTATCTTATAAGGTAACAGATATTTGATTAAATGGTAATTATCTACTATTTTGGTAAGGATATTCACCCAAAACCAATAAAAATCGGATTTTATTAATTAAAAACGTTTATGGTAAGTATCTTAAGCCAAAACAGCAAGAAAATCGCCAAAAACGCTGCCAGACCCTCAGACTCGCTGAGTCAGAGACTGAACTCGCCAAGTCAGCCTGACTCGCCAAGTTCATCGACTAACTCGCCGAGTCAGTCAAGCAGAAGGGCAAAAAACAATTTTTTCAGCCATTAAACTATCAAATAAGCATCAATTCACTAACAAACAGCCCTGGGCTCTGATACCACTGAAGGGTTTTGAGCAATACATCATTCCTATGGTGTACATGCAAACCCTAATAGTTTTTGGATCTAGTTTGTCTAATGAACATGCAATTGAATATCCAAAGCTATAAATGCTAGATCTAACATATTATAATCTGGATTAGGGTTTAGAGAATACATTTGATTGTTATATAACAATAACAATCAATTCCTTGGCTTCAGAAAGCTTAGTGCCTCAAGTGTTGGACCTCTAATGGAGTCACAAACACCACTAAGCAACTTGGATGAAGAAGGAGGAGAGAGGAGGCACCAAAACGGCTGGAAACCCTAAAGGAACACTTCGCCACGTTTTTGGGTCTCAATGGTTCTTTAAATAGGTAGGCAATTAGGGTTATCTAACAAGGAAACCCTAATTTGACTGCTTAAGCCCTAAGCAGCCCATGGACCCTTTCTAGAACATGCCTTGGACGATTTCTAATGGGCTTCCCATAGAATTCGTCCAACCTATTATTCCAAGGTGATCCATAGCCCAATTGAAATTATCTTATAATTACAATTCCAGTCCCCCAAGTTTAATTAATCTCTTTTAGCCACAAAATTAATTCTTTATTAATTCTTGACTAATATTAATTAAACAATATGATTTCTCCTTTAATATATTATTCTCATAATATATTAATAAATCATAATTAAACCTTTCTCTCATTAAATCATCCTAGATATTGATATGGTGAAGGCAACCCAAAAAGACCATGCTCATAATCGGGTCAAGTACATACCAAAATAGTTATGGACTTAGACACTAATCCAACATATAGATCACACAAAAGGATAATAAGCGACTACTAAAAATTTTCTAGATACGTTCGTTTAGTTAAGGGTCATGTTTGATAGATCGTCGACTGCAATTGCTTATGAGTCATAATCATTTTAGGCTTCCGGCAGACTACATGTTATAATTAGTATTTTCTTAAAGGAGTATGTCCAAGGTGCAAAACAAAAGTTTTACATGAAATATCGATGCGACAAAGTCGGATAGATCATGAGTTGATCTCAATAACTCCAATAAGAGGACATCTAAGTGCGCTAGGAGTAAGATTTCAGGGATGAAATCTCTGTAAGTGAGAGAGAGTTGTAACACCCCATTTTTACCTTAAAAGATAAACGGCTAATTACAGAATTCAAAATATAAATATATTACTTTTTAGCCAAAATAATCATCATGAACATGTAGTAGACATCAATACGATTTCCGTAGATATAAATAACGCCCAAATCTCACTTCGTATGAGGATGTTATGATTTTTATAAGTTTTGCGTTCAGCCTGACAACGCTAGGTGTGTTGCTTTTTAGTCGAAGCAATATAAATGAGAGTTGAAGATCTCCTAAAAATGAATCTGTCGATATGGAGAACATCGAGAACGGAGATCATATGAAGAAGTTATGAATTTCGCAAGAATTCTAACGCCCAAATCTCACTTCGTATGAGGAAGTTATGAATTTTATAAATTTTGCGTTCAGCCTGACAACGCTAGGTGTGTTGCTTTTTAGTCGAAGCAATATAAATGAGAGTTGAAGATCTCCTAAAAACAAATCTGTCGATATGGAGAACATCGAGAACGAAGTTCATATGAAGAAGTTATGAATTTCGCAAGAATTCTAACAGTCTAAATATGAATTTAAAATGTAGTGAAAATTAGATGTTGAGACCTAAAGAAAATTTGTAGTGATTGTCGAGACGATTCTAGGGATATAAGGAACGTTGAAAATGGAGCTTGTACGCGAAAGTTATGATCGTTCGAAAATCAGCGAAAATACATGACTTGATGACATGGCGGCCTGAGAGTGCACCATGTGGCAAAGAGACGACCGGGTCTTCCAACCGACATGTCGAGATGACCCATTGAGCGGGCAACATGTGGCTCCTCGACGGTGTGACACATGAGATGGTCGCAGGCAGCGATCGGCCGAACGACGTTGACCAACGGGCATGCACACATGGCACCGCACAAGACTAACACGTTGATATATAGCTGCGATTTTCAGCCCATTTACCATTAATTTCAATCTTTTTCTTTCTGATCTTCTCCCACCCTTCGAGTCCGACTTTTTTCAAGCTTCTAAGCACTTTAGCAAGGCTCGAAGATATCTAGAAGCCCGACAAATATAAGCTTTTGGGTCGGAGTTCTACTCATGCAATTCCTGACTATTCGCTAGAAATTTCTGTAAGTTAAGCTGCACTTACTACGCTTTAAGTGTAACTTATATTTATATATTCGTAATCATTATTACGAATGTATAAATAATAATTATTAGTGCTTCTAGTCATATTACTGATTGATCTACTTACAAGAATGATGTCTAGGCTACATTTAATGAGATGTTTAAAGTGGGTTTTCCAAACAATATACTTTGTATACCAAACAAACCCTACCTTCGATATGATCTTACCTACTTGTTCCTTATTTGATAGATCTCGATATATTCATTAGGATTGTTGAGGAATTTAGGAAATAGTATAAATACAAACAATTACTAAGGCAGAACAATATTCGTACTTAGGTTGTTTAAAAGGGATAAGCTATAGCATTAGCCCAGGAGCTAGCTTCCCGAGGATCTTCAACCTTAGTCATGTGAGTTATCTCACTATACTATGTATTACAATATATATCAATTTATGTTAGGATATATGAGCTAGTAGTATAGTCTCTAGATGCTTAATGTTAGTATGCATGTATATGTACTGTAGTATATGATATTTTAGGGAACTCACTAAACTTCGTGATTACCCAGTTAATTACAAATCTTTTTCAGGTACTTCCTCGGATCGTGAGAAGGGAAAAGTTTGACTGTACACACGCACATTGGCATCATGTTTTCCATAATTTAAGCATACTCTGATATAATTGAATAAATAAAAATGAAAAACTATGAAAATCGAGATGTTACACATTTAATAGAGCAAGTTTGACTATAACATCCTTAAAATTCATGTAATTTTTTCTAACCATATAGATTATCCGTGTAAGATCGTAAAACTTATACTTAAAATGCATAAATGTACAGACCATAAGGATCAAATTCTTAAAGGTTCTTTATGTTAAAGAAACTTATATACCGATATGAGAAAAAAAGTTAATTGTGTTTAACTAGGACTTCGAAAAAACTTATGACTCTGTTAGATTGGGTTATTTAGATGGTATGCTTTACCGCCTATGGTTTTACAAAAAAAAAATGGATATATGCATGTTCGAAGTAGGCTACGACTTCTGCTCTATTAATGGTTTGCCAAATTTCTTAATTTATGTTTAGAATTGGGTTATGTAAGAGTGATCTTTTGTCGTCGGTTTTTGTTTGTTTTGGCAATTAAAAAAAGGGTTGCGTGTCACTATTTTTTATGTGATTTTCATGGGGCGAGATTAGGTATGGGGACTTTGCTATTTCTCATTAATTTTTTTTGATGATGTGATGTTTTTAGTTGTGAATGGTCACAATATAAGAAGAATCTGGTGTGTATTTTATAGTGCTTTAATTAACTTTGGGGTTACAACTTAATTTGCAAAAGAGCCGTTTGGGGGGGATAGTCGTATCCAGTGAAGGAAGTGAAAATATGGAAAATCTGATTGGCGTTACAGTCGGTTCTGATATTTTGAGTGTGGATAACTGGAAACTCTTATCGACAAGTTCACGGAAACAAATTCTAGTCGGTTTCTGATTTTATTTTCTGATATGTGGTTCATACTTGGTTTGAAGTTGACAACAGTGAGATTGTTTTTTTATGGTTTTGTTGTCTTTCATTTGATACTTTGGTTTGATGTTAGATTTTTTTTTCCTAATATTTAAATTTGAGGTTCATACTTGGTATTTATGTTCTTTATATTTGATAATAGTAAGGTTGTTTTCAGGGACGGTCCAGACGGTGGGCATCCCGGGCGACCGTCAAGGGCCCATGTCTCTTGGGGCCCAAAATTTCTTGGCGATATATATATATATATATATATATATATATATATATATATATATATATATATATATATATATATTATGTAAATAATTTTTAAGGGCTAAATTTGGTTTATACTCAAACTAAATCAAAAGATCAACAATTTGACTTATTTTTTATTGCTAATTGATCGTGTTTATAGTGAACAATAAATGATTTTTTTTTTGAATCTATATTATATTTGTCTGTAAGGGCCTTTTTATTTTCTTTTCATCCCGGTCCGCATATACTTTTTGGACCGGCCCTGGTTGTTTTTTCTAGTTTGTTGTCGTGAAGAAAGTTTAAGTATACGTTGTATGAGTGATGATGATTTGTATATGACAACGGTAATCGATATTAACTATTGCACAAGATATAATGAAATTACGGGGATGGATGTAATAAAACCTTATCTATGGTATTTTTTACGAATTATTTACAATTTGTATTCTATTTTGGTGTGAATGTAATTTTAATATCAATTAATAAAAAAAGTGTTAAGATAAAATATTATATGTAAAATAGTAAATGATTCTAAATATGTAAGCATGATTCTTTTACATGTAAAAACTAAACAACACATTTTTAAAAAAAATATTTTTTTGACTTTTGCGATTAACAAAAACTAATCTAAATATTTTTTAAAAATTCTTTTTAAAAGAAGTCATAAGACTTTTCTCAAAAGTATTTTTGAAGATAAAAAGCATTCCTAAAAGTGTTTTTTAGAAATGTAACAACAAAATTGATCAAAGTCCAATTGTAAAAGGAGAGCTAACGAGTGATTCCTAGGAAGAAATAGAGACATCAAAAAGATATACTTGCACACAATACAAACATAACTATAGTTATGGAGATAGAAAATACTTTACAGACACGAGACAACGTTTATTAATTTTAAGAAAGACAACACTTAGTATGTTTGGAGAAGCGATAACACTTCTAGTCGTGAAGACCACTAACGAATTCTTTTCACGTAGAGCTCCAACAAACAATACCAACAATCATAAATGCTAGAAAAGTTACGACAATGACTTAGATGAAAAATATGTTTGCATCTCGTCTATCAAATATATATGTCCCGTCTTAGCTTCTAACATGTGTAAATTTTTAAAGAGTAAATTACACGAATGGTCTCTATGGTTTGAGGTAATTTGTTCGTTTGGTTCCTAACTTATTTTTTCTATGGTTTGGGGTAATTTGCTCGTTTGGTCCCTAACTTATTTTTTTAACTCGGAAGGTTCTTACGGTTTGTTTTTGTTACGTGTTTGGTTAATGTCTTATCTAAAAAAACTATTACTTAAACAGGGAAAAATAGTAGATTATGTAAGGTAAGGTGAGAGGATAAGGTTAAAGGTGTGTTTATTTAAATAAATTAAAAAATCAAGAACAAAAATAGTCTTTTTAACTGAGATATGAACCATGCACGTAACAAAAACAAACAGTAGAGACCTTCCAAGTTAAAAAAAAATAAATTAAGAACCAAACGCGCAAATTAACCTAAACCATAAGAACCATTGGTGTAATTTTTTCAATTTTAAATTGCACAATATATTCACCCAGATTTAATTTCATAAGTGTAAATTACTTACTTTATTAATTATTAATATTAGAATTTCTAAAGCCTATAGAATTGTTAGTATGTATTCTTACAGTGACATATTTCTAATTCTCCATATAATTAGCTAATTAGCTTATACAGTAAAAAACCAAATCCAAAGAAATTCTATTATACATGATGTTGGTTGGGGTGTTCATTATTTTTATGAAATTCTATTATACATGATGTTGGTTGGGGTGTTCAGTATTTTTATAAAACCAAATTGTGCAATTACACAATTTGTATTATTTAACTATTTGGTTCTAATATTTGGATTTTTAGCTTCCAATAAAATCAAATTATTATACTTTTATATGGTTTTGTTTTGGTTTATAAACTAAGAAACCAATAATCCAAAAAAATCAAATAACAAATATTTTTTATTTAATTTTAATATACATCACTAATCGTTTATAAGCTTATTAATTGATTAATAATTTAGCAATTTTCACAAATATGATACCCTAATGTGTACTTTTTATTTAAAAAAAATATATATCAATGAAATATTAAACAATAATATTTTTTTCGTAGTTGTCACAAATGAATTCTTTTTCTTTAGTTTATTTTATAGATCTCACAAATATATATATATATATATATATATATATATATATATATATATATATATATATATATATATATATATATATATATATATATATAATTAATGTCTTTCTTCTTGAAAACCGAATTATAAAAAACTGATATAACCGGATTGTAATTGTGTTGGAACGGATCATATTAGAATTTCGTTTTGACAATTCATATTTATTTTTGAAATCCAAAGTCAATTTGATTTAATTGATATGATTATGATGAAACCAATCCATCCAACAAACATTCTTACAAATTGGCAGAAAATTATAGATGCTAACCTTTTATATTCTAAATCTTTTTACGATACATACCCATATATTACATTGGTATATCAAGCTATGGTCTATAATGCATTTATACATACCCATATATATATATATATATATATATATATATATATATATATATATATATATATATATATATATATATATATATATATATATATATATGGCTAGGTTATTTTATTTCTTACATTTAGTGTGTGTTAGAATGCACCAATAGGAATTTAGTAAATTAAATAATTATTTAATTAAATAAATATAGATATTAAATGGTTTCCATAATTATATGTATATTAAATGATATCCATAATTATAATTTTATTTTTATGGAAACTAATTAAATCCGACATTAATGTCAGCAATAACATTCTTTCAGAATGAATTCGCATCTAGGTTTTTACATATGAGTTCGTATTTTGTTTCAGGACTCACTTACTTAAAATACAATAAAGTTGCATTGAATATGAAGAACGAGAGTGTATTCGAATAGAATACACTCTCATTATGCTGGAATACACTCTCATTCTTCTAGATATGAATTCATTCTGAAAGAATATTATTTTGACATTAATGACGAATTTAATTAGTTTCCACAAAAATGAGTTATAAGTATGTATAACATTTAATATACATATAATTAATACTAAATTCATATTGGTGCATTCTAGCACACAATAAATGTGAAAAACATTTGAACCTACCTCTCTCTCTTTCTCTCTCTCTCTCTCTCTCTCTCTCTATATATATATATATATATATATATATATATATATATATATATATGACACAAATGTCCTACAATGTTTTCAAGATTGGTCGATTCAGTCCCTAAAGTTATTTTGTTGCATTATATGGGCATAGAGTCATTTTTTTCGGGTCTAAATGGTCACTTTGGAATAATTGAAGGAGTAAAGTGGTAACATTTTTGCCAACTCACCACATATATGAGGAGCTATGAGGGGGTATCTTTAGCTAATAAATATTCAGTAGACAAGGCAACTAACAAGGGTAATCAACAAAATTCAAGTCCTTATCTAATTCAAATTTCTACCTCTTTGCTTATATGATATTTTCAAAATCACTAGACATAATTCCCTCGTGAATTTCTTTCCAACCCTAGGAGCCTCCATAATGTTCTATATATTTAACTAATGACTAATTACAATTCAGTCCTGCACTTTTAATTAATACCAAATTTATTGCAATTAATTCTAAATTAATTCTAACTAGTTACTAATTAATTTATCAAGCTATGAAAAACTAATAAACTATTTATTTTTCTCTCTCTTAAATCATTTTCTAGTTTTTTTGCTCTTGAAGGCAACCTTAAAAGGACTTGTTATTTTTCCCAAAGTTATACAAATTAGTTATGACATTGGACACCTATTTGCAACACAAAATTACATGAACCGAATCCTGCTATCAATGGCTTCTTTCCATCTTGCAAACTTTAGGGCCTACCATAGCTTCCAATTGTAACATCCTGTTTCAAGTCGTTTAATAATTTGGGGTGGTGACCTGAAGATCAAGTATCATGAGGTTTCGGGTTTTAGGAAACAGAGGTTTAGACCCATTTGGATGTGGGTAATGTAGATTATGTGATCCAAGAGTTCGGTTTCTGCTTTGGAGTCAAAGGTAAAATTGGAAAAGTGGTGTTTCAGACTTCTTTTATAAATTAAGGATTTTAGTTCGATGTGTGTTAAGTCAAAATCATTTAGATAGGGTGGAAGAAATGTAGAGTTCCCCAATATCTTTCCGTGGATATACGGATCATCAAAAATGGAGTTGGAATAAAGATGTTATGATCATTTGAAGTTATGTGGATTTTGGGCTAAGCCGCGTATCATGGGCGTATATGGTGTGTATGCTGAGCGTACTAACGTATGTTGATCGGGGCATTCCTCTCTGGTATGTTGGGCATACCAGATGAACGTTAGGCATTCGCGACTCAAATGCAAACCCTAATTTAGGGTCTTGGACCCTATTTAAAGACCTTAACTCATTCCCCAACCTTCTTATCTTTAAACTCCATCTCATCTAACCCTAAATTCAAAACCTAAGTCCCATTTGGAGAGATTTTGAGTCTTGGAGTGATTTTGGGTGGATTTTTGGTGCATTTGGAAGAAGAAGAAGAACTCCTTGGAGAAGTGTGGGTTGTCTTGGAGCTTGGAGATCTAGGCCTTGTTTCTCCTGATCTAGCTTCTAGTTTAGGTTATGATTTGTCATGTTTTGGTCCCATAGTTGCGGTTATTATGAGTAGAAGTCACTCCAGAACCTTTGAGCCTCATATTTGGTCTTTGTTGAGGTCATTAAGTCATAAAGATTGAATCTTGATGATGCATTTGTTAGAGCTAACTAGTTTTAAGTGTTATCACCTTTTGGTTAGTTTAATGCATAAAGTTTAGATCTTGAAAGTTTGTGACATTATTATGGATAAAGTTGGAAACATTATCCATCTAATCATCATATTGATTCAACTCTAAAGGTTGGAGACTTGGACTTAATGGATTCAGTTGAAAAAGGATGCACTTTTTGGTCCCTATGAGACTTAAAAACTAGATCTTGGGAGTTTGGACCATTCTAATGGATAAAGTTGGAAACTTTAACCATTATGGAGTTATTGGGAACCATAAAATGTGATCTTGGCCCTTCTTTTCCTTCCATGCATGAGTTGGTGGTCTTTTGATGAAGTTAGAGATTTAGGGCTTTGGGTTGGATGCCATTAAGCCATGCAAAGTCATAAACTCAAGAACTTTATGGCTTAGGACGTCCCATAAGAATCAAATCTACAAGTTATGCATGTTCTCTTAAGGCATTAAGAGGTTTGGAGATGAATTTGGGCTTCAGCGTCGTATGTCGGGCACATGCACCTGATTAGATTTTGGGCCATTTTTTTATGCTTGAGTCATTTTGGGTTTGGGCCTTGCTTGGGTGGGCCAAGTATAGGAAGGGTAAAATACTATTTTAGCCATTTTTATGAGGAGATATCAACTGGACCTTGAATTGTGGGAAATTGTCCTAATTATTAATTAAGGATAATTTGGATGTGTTTAGTGTGAGGGACTCGATAGCAGTATCGAGTGTGTGTTTTAGTTATCTCAGATTGAGGTGAGTCTTCTCACTGTGCTCGTGGGTCGAAGGCACCAATTTCGACCCACTAAATTGTGTATGTAGGATGCTTGTTGTCCTTGTGACTCTTGTATGCTTGCATGTGTGGTAGTATATACGTGTTGACCAAGTGGGTCTTATTGTTGTTACTGTGATATGTGATACTGTGTGTGATGAGACTTTGAGTAGTCTCCAGGGTTGCTGATAACCTATAGGGCGTGCTATTTTCCCACTGAGACTCCGGGTAGTCTCCAGGGTTGCTGATAACCCATAGCGGTTTACTTGTGTTGTGTGTGGTATTTTGGAGAAACTCACTAAGCTTTATGCTTACGGTTTTTAGTTTAAATGTTTCCGGTTTTCTTATATTAAACGAGGGGCATGGATTGATTGCATCGTATCCATTTGGAGATTTCCGTACATGATAACTTTTGACAATACTCTGATAAATGTTTGAATCAAATGGTGTTATCTAGATCCTTTTTGTTATAAATTGAGTAAATACTTTTATTTTTAAATGAAAAATCTTGGTTTGAATTTTGGGGGGTTTCAAGTTGGATTCAGAGCCTTGTTTTAAGGGATTCAGGCATACTCTTGGGTGTGCCTGGACTCAAACTGAGGAATTGATGAGATTTTCTAAAAGAAAATGATTTTCTAAAACGATTTTGAAATGAAAAAGGGGTAAGATGTATGCAATCAGTCGAGCTCCAGTAAGTATTTCCCAAAATATCCATACTTGCCTTTCAATTCGTATTTGACTGCTGCTATATGTGCTATACTTGATGGGTTTTGAGCACTACAACATTCATATGGTGTACATGTGTGACATCCCCATTTTTACGGCCAGAAAAGACCGATTTTTGTTTGTGCTTTATAAAAATCAGAGTACCTCTTTTAATAAAAATGTTGCGAAATTTGTTCCCAGTAAGAAATGATAAATGCATTATCAAAACATTTCCGAAAAAAAAAGTATTTGTTATTCATCTTAAAACATTTGGGATGTCATCGTCAATACATGAACATGAGCATAAACAGAACATACATTCATTATCACTAGTAATTTATATCTCCTTAATCTCTCAGTGTAATGTGACTTCATATCAACACCTATGATATAAATAAACTGAGTGGGTCAGGTTGAGAAACCTGGTGAGTACATAGGGTTTTCAACCCACATTAATATAATTATTATGTTTAATCATCAAACAATTAACCCAATTACCCATTCCCGTTATCTTCTTTACTCTTAAGGATTTACTCTAAGAATCATATATTTCTCGTTCATTTATTCCTAAGGATCATCCTAAGGAATCGGCACGAAGTCCATCGTTGCCATGGTTTACTCAATAGGCACTAAGTCTCATACTCGCCATGGTTATTCTCTTTTATCGACAATATCGATTCGGAGACTCCTCTCACAACACATGTCAAGGGGTTTAGGCACTACGTTGCATAGTCGCCGGGGTTAATCTCGACTATCGACAGTGTCGTTTCCGAGACTCTTCTCACAACACATGTCAAGGGGTTTTTAGAGTACAGCTGGTGAGCACACAGTTCAAAAAACACAGGTTGCGAGCCTGCTAGTGTCCACTAGATTGTCTAGAATAGTCTGTGGTTGTCATCCATACTCTACTGAATGACGGGGCCAACACATGGGTAAAATGCTTCTCTCATGGTTTACCTCTCACCCTTATCTCACGGTCTATATCACCTCTCATTTCATCACGCAAATCATATTTCATCTACCTATGTTTTACCTAACATATTTTGTAGATAAAAAAAATACATATACAGTTCAATTCATTTAAAACTTGTATAAAATCGTTCATCCAGCATAGATAGCAAGTATACAGATAATATGCACACATAGCATGTAGTTTATATAAAATACTTCATATCTATATGTAAGATGAAACTAACTATGCACTCACCTATTAAGGTGGTGATTCCGAACTCAGACAGCGCTTCGTTATCTCAAAACAATTTCCCTTGACAAAACCTAGTATCAATACCACTAGGGTTTAGTCTAACATTAACCGTGACTAATTAATAGTCTAGCTATTATTACTATTATATAAGCGTTAAGCAACACTCTTATATAACTCATAATAATAGCCCAAATAATTATTTTAAGGTCCTAATAATGTTACTATAATTAATTAAAAGCTATATTAAAAATAGCGTAGGCGTATCTCACTTACAACGGGTTTTATAGAAAATCGGGCTTCGCTTGGAGCAGTGTCACCGAACCAAAAGACCCTTTTTCTTGGGACGCCGGGAGCCTCGGGGCTTCCTTCGGGTGTTAGGGGGTTTACCTAGGGTTAGGGGGTGGGATCCTAGAGAGAGAAAGAAACTAGAGAGAGAAGTGATTTTGGTGCATGGAACTCAGCAGCCCTCGCAAGGTATTTATAGGTATGAGCCTTTGGTTGTACGTTGGCCGTACAACAGCACTACATGGGGCGTAGTTCGGATAAGGACAACAGGTGGCGAACTCCGGATGGTGCGACATGGAGGCTTGTGGACTAAGGAAATGCAGTTGTACGCTGGGCATTCCGATCTCAGACGCTGGCGTACTGAAGGCGACGTGTCTCCATCCGAAGTTAGTACCGAGATCAGCAACGGACGGCTGGGATCTTGCCACATCATCGTTCTTGCAATAGACTTCGCAAATTCTCATTTTGACTTCAAAAATTCGTATCTTTCGCATACGATCTTTGTTTTCGATGTTCTTTATATCCACGCGTAGGCGGGAATGTACTCTACAACTTTAATTTAGACTCCGTCGGCTAATTTTGACTTTATTTTAAATTTATATTTTTAACAGGCCAGGACATGATTGGTCCGTTAAAAATCCATAACTTCTTCATCTGACGTCCGTTTTTGTCTGTCTTTTCACCGTTATGCTACTATTATGTAACGACCCAATTTTCACGTCCAAAAATTTCGTTTTTAAAACATTACTTAGAAAACACTAATAATTAAAAACATTGTTTAATTAAACCATTTCACATCGGAAACCAAATTTGAAATCCACAACATGTCAACAACCAAAATATCAGAGTATCAATCCCAGAATAAACTCATAACTGCGGAAACAAGAGTGTGTGTGATATGCCACTACCGCGCCGGCTCCTCTCCCCTAGCTGAAGAGGTACCTGAAACAACAACTGAAAAACGTAAGCACAAAGCTTAGTGAGTTCCCCCATCGTACCACATACCATACAACACGTATCATACATACTGCCAGGCTATTCTGGGGTGCCTGACTACCCAGTACGGCCATTCTGGGGTGCCGACTACCCGTGCGGCCATTTTGGGGTGCCGTCTACCCGTGCGGCCATTCTGGGGTGCCGTCTACCCATGTCAAGCCATCCTGGGGTGCTGACTACCCATGTCAAGCCGTTCTGGGGTGCTGACTACCCTTCGGTCCTAACGACCGAACCTTGGGGACTATTTCACCCCTACTACTACTACTATCACATATCATAACATAACATATTATTAGACATATTTGGGGTGTCTGAACTACCCTTCGGTCCTAACAACCGAACTCGGGGACTACTCCCCTCCTACTACCTCTAACTCATATAACAGATAATGCTAGCATATAAACATAACATCACATACTGTCAGACGTATCTAGGGTGTCTGACTACCCTCCGGTGCTAACAACCGAACTCTACTACTGTCACATATAACATATCATGCTAGCATTTAACATATCAGGTAGTAGCAAACCTAGATGATATCACAGAGACAATCATCTATCATACGTCTCCTACTGGTGGGCCGGCATTATGGCCTTAGACACACCGCTACTGGAAGGTAACTCACCTCGAAGTAGCTGCTGATCTGATCGGGAACTGACTGCCTACTGCTGCTGCTGCTGCTCCGGAAATCCTCCGGCTGCAATTCCCACAACATACTAAATCAATTACTGATAACAGTCCTTTGGGTAAAATGACCATTTTACCCCTAATAATGTCATAAGTCAAGGTCAAAGTCAACTTTCAGTTGACCCGACTCGCCGAGTGGGCTCTCCAACTCGCCGAGTCCCTATCCAATTGATTGTCCTGAATCCCGTCTCTACTCGTCGAGTTAGGCGTTGACTCCACGAGTTCTCCTTCTAAACTGATGTTCAAGTCCTTCATCCTACTCGCCGAGTTGTATGAACAACTCGCCGAGTTCATCTTCATCCGATGAACACTTATGCTGAGACTCGCCGAGTTGTATGAACAACTCGCCGAGTCTGTTCTTGATCTAAGAAGATTGCCTTGAACTCGCCGAGTTAGGGCATTGACTCACCGAGTTCCTTCATGGATGAGTTCGGCTTCCAACTCACTGAGTCACACCTCGTGACTCACTACTCCCACTCAGCAAACGCGAAAAGGGAAAACTCGGGGACTCGCGACTCGACTCGTCGAGTCGGATGAACGACTCGCTGAGTCGGCCACATGCAACTACTACACACACGATTCTACTTGAATCCAACTTATGTTATCCACAGATCTAGGTTCCTAGAGCATGAATGACACATAAAGTTTCCAACTTTTCGTGTAGATATTCACCAATGAGGGTTTTAGGGCTCAAAATGCACCAAAAGAGTAGATCTAGGGTTTTCATGCAATATGGGTCCATAAAGGCAGTAGATCCAAGCTCCTGGAGCTCGATCCCACTTAGATATAGAGGTTACTCAGCTTATTACGAATCCTTAAACATACACAAGCTTGGAAATGGCTCAAGAAGGACTTTAATGGAGTTATAAGGAACAATAAGCACGAAATCAGAGGGGAAATCGAGTTTTACCTCAAGGAAAACACTAAGATTGCTCAAAGATGGCTGACCTCCTCCTCCTCTTCTAGATTCACTCTTCTCCCTTCTCCAAAACTTCAAAACACACTAAGAATGCTTCAAAATCTCAAGGAATAAAACTTTGAACGAGGGTTAGGGCTCTGAGGGTGAATGGGGGCTGGCTTGGGGCGGAATGAGGGCTTAAATAGGGTGCAAACCCCTGAAACTTAGGGTTTCCTCAAACAGCGGTGACTCGCCGAGTCCAAGATATGGACTCGCCGAGTCGCCAACTTAAACGTGTCCCGGGTCCCGTCTCTACTCGGCGAGTCGGACCTACAACTCGCCGAGTCCAAGGCTTAAAATGAAAAAGAGCTCAAATGAAATTTACGTACCAGGAACCAGGTGCTACAAATCTCCCCCACTTATTTTAGACTTCGTCCTCGAAGTCTGCTGCTTGCTCTAAAAATAGCTCGGGGTAATGCTCCATCATCTCTTCCACCGTCTCCCAAGTCCACTCCGATCCCTTCCGGTGCTGCCATTGCACCTTCACGAGTTCCACTCGCTTGTTCCTCAAATCCTTTGACTTCCTGTCGAGGAGTGCGACTGGACGCTCAATGTAATTCAGGCTGTCATCAACCTGTATATCCTCTAACGGCACTACCGCTGAATCGTCCACTATACGCCACCTTGCCCACCCGGGCTACAACCCTGAACAGCCCAATAAATCTCGGGCCCAACTTGCCCCGCTTCCTGAATCGAATGACGCCCTTCCAGGCGACACCTTCAGGAGAACCATATCTCCAACATGGAACTCTAGGTCGGATAGACGCTTGTCGGCGTAACTTTTTTGCCGACTCTGCGCGGTCTGAAGCCTGCTCCGAACCTGCTGAATCCTCTCGGTAGTCTTGAGCACCACTTGGGTGCTCCCCATGACCCTCTGACCAACCTCTCCCCAGCATATCGGGGTCCTGCACCTCCGTCCGTACAACATCTCGAATGGAGGGCGGTCGATACTTGCGTGGTAGCTATTGTTGTACAAGAACTTAGCCAAGGGAAGATAAGTATCCCAGCTACCACCGAAGTCTAGCACGCACGTCCGCAACATATCCTCAAGAGTCTAAATGGTCTGCTCGGTCTGACCATCTGTCTGCGGGTGAAAGGCGGTGCTAAAATGCAAACGAGTGCCCAACTTGTCATGAAACCTCTTCCAAAACCTGGAAGTAAAACACACATCCCTGTCCGAGATAACCGATACTGGCACCCCGTGCCACGCCACAATCTCCCTAATATAGATGTCGGCCAATTTCTCGGCCGATATGCTCTCCTGAATCGGAATAAAATGAGCACTCTTGGTCAATCGATCCATGATGACCCAAATCGAATCTACTCCACACGCGGTCCTGGGAAGCTTCGTGATAAAATCCATCGTGATATCTTCCCATTTCCACAACGGGATGTCCAACGGCGCCGCCTTGCCGCTAAGCGCATCGGCCCCCACGTTGGCTTTCCTCGGGTGGTAGAGGATCTCGCAATCATAATCCTTCACCACGTCCAACCATCGATGCTGCCTCATGTTTAGATTCGGTTGATCCATGAGGTACCTCAAACTCTTATGGTCCGTGTAGATGGTACATCGAACCCCGTAGAGGTAATGCCGCCAAATCTTGAGGGAAAAAACCACCGCCCCCAACTCCAAATCATGCGTCGGGTAGTTCGCCTCGTGAGGCTTGAGATGCCTCGAAGCGTAGGCAATGAGATGCCCCCTCTGCATCAGTACCGCGCCCAACCCTGAAATGGACGCGTCACAGTAAACCACAAAATCCTCTACGCCCTCTGGCAGGGCTAAGATTGGCGCCTCGCACAATCTCTGTTTCAACGTCTCAAACGCAGCCTGCTGCTCGGGTCCCCACCGAAAGACTACAGCTTTCTTCGCCAGCCGCGTCAGGGGTACGACTATCTTGGAGAAATCCTGAATGAATCTCCGATAGTAGCCTGCTAATCCTAGGAAGCTCCGAATCTCGGATGGAGACTTAGGAACCTCCCATCTCATCACGGCCTCGACCTTGGTCGGGTCGACTAGAATCTCGTTCTGGTTGACAAGGTGTCCGAGAAATTGCACCTCACGCAACCAAAACTCGCACTTGGAGAACTTGGCATACAAGCTCTCCCTCCTCAGGGTCTCCAAAACCTCTCTCAGATGCTCCTCATGCTCCTCCTGTGTCTTGCAATAAACCAAGATGTCGTCAATGAAAACTATCACAGACCGATCCAGCATCGGTCTGCATATGCGGTTCATGAGGTCCATGAACGCGGCAGGAGCATTAGTGAGCCCAAACGGCATCACCACGAACTCATAATGGCCATAGCGCGTCCGAAACGCGATCTTCTGCGCATCCTCCTCTCTGACCCTCATCTGATGATAACCCGAACGCAAATCGATCTTGGAAAACCAAGACGCTCCCTGAAGCTGGTCAAAGAGATCATCAATCCTCAGGAGTGGGTAACGGTTCTTCACTGTTACCTTGTTCAACTCCCGGTAATCTATACACATCCGATGCGACTCGTCCTTCTTTTTCACGAACAGAATCGGGGCTCCCCAGGGTGAACTGCTCGATCGAATGAATCCCTTGTCTAACAGCTCCTGCAGCTGTGTAGACAACTCCTGCATCTCAGGAGGAGCCAACCGATACGGTGCCTTGGCTATCAGAGCCGCACCAGGAATGAGGTCAATCCTGAACTCCACCTGTCGCTCCGGAGGTATCCCAGGAAGCTCCTCTGGAAAAACATCTGCGAAATCTCGCACCACTGGAACCTCGCTCACCGTCGCCTTA
This sequence comes from Lactuca serriola, assembly GCF_051521515.1. Lineage (NCBI taxonomy): Eukaryota > Viridiplantae > Streptophyta > Magnoliopsida > Asterales > Asteraceae > Lactuca > Lactuca serriola. The sequence goes on from NC_136412.1 coordinate 231,486,986, forward strand.
CCCGCCTCCCAGGTATCCATCACGTACGCGACATAACCTGCGCATCCCTGCTGGAGGTATCGTCTAGCCCTCGCTGCTGAACAGACTGAGGGTCCACACTGTGGCCTCTCGCCATGAATCACTAACTCTCCCCCACCTGGGGTCCTGATTCGCACTAGCTGCTGCACGCAATCTATCACCGCCCCATTAGGGCTCAACCAATCCATGCCTATAATCACCTTGTTCCCACGCAACGGAATGGGAACCAAGTCTACCAGGTAGCGCTCCTCAAACAAACTCAATACACAATCCCGAAACAGCATCGATGCTCGCACCGATCGATCATCAACAATTTCTACCTCTAAAGGGCAATCTAACACGCCCGAAGACTCAGGAAACTTCTTGCTAAGCGCAAGGGAAACAAATGATCGGGAGGCACCCGAGTCGAACAACACCTGAACTGGTATGTCGTTCACATGGAACGATCCTAATGCATACATGTACACACAGAGCACATATCAATATCATAACATCATAAAAATAAAATAGAGGGAAAGAATCATACCCGTCACCACATATGGTGCGGCGCGTGCTTCCTCGGTAGTCAGCTGAAATGCCTGACTCCTCACCACTAGAGCCTCTGCCTTGCCCTGCCGGCCATCAGTGATCCGCAGGGTCGCTGGTGCTGGTGCCTTCACTGGCGCTGTAGCTGTAAACTGGGGACAATTGGCCTTCTTGTGGCCCCTCTGGTTGCAGTGGAAACACAGAAACTCCGATGTCTGTAACACAGGTGCAGGGGCGGTACAATCCCTGCTAAAGTGCCCCGTCTTGCCGCACTTATAGCAGCCTGACGATCCTAGTCTACATGCCCCCTCGTGAGGCCTGCCGCATTTCCTGCAGTGGCCCGGTCCTGACTGGCCTTTCGGCCTACCATCTGATCCCTTGGGCTTCTTCCCCGAAGCCCCTCCCGTCTGTCCCTCCTCAGACTTCCGTTTCCGGATATGCTCCAAATCTATCTCCCTCTCCCTCGCCCTGGCAATCATAGAGTCCAAGGTGGGGCAAGCTGAAAAACTAACATGCTCTCGAATGTCAGCTTGGAGCATGTCATGATAGCGGGTCCTCCTCATGTCCTCATCACCTGCGTACTGGGGCACCAATAGTGCCCTCTCCCAGAACTTGGCGGTGATCTCCGCCACAGTCTCCGTCGTCTGCCTCATATCCAAAAACTCCCTTGCCAGCTACTGAAGCTCGACAGCCAGCGCAAACTCCGCCCTGAATCTGGTCAAAAAGTCTGAGCAAGTCATAGCCTCGACCGCTGAGGCTCCCAACGAGTCATCCACTGACTCCCACCAATCTCGAGCTCGGTCTCGTAAACACCCTGCTGCATACCTCACCTTCGACCCCTCGGGGCAGAAGCTAGTCAACTGTGTAGACTCGATGTCTGCAATTCATCGCCTGGCAGCAATGGGGTCTTTCACCCCATGGAAATCCGGCGCACCACTGCCCCTGAAGTCCTTAAAGGACAGCGTGCGAGATCCCGACTGGCCAGATACCATGTCGCTCCTGAACGCCCTGAGGCGATCCTCCATCAACTCAATTATCCCTTCCTTGATCGACCCGAAGATGATGGGGGTCAACTCAAGGATACCCCTGGTGATCTTTGAAGCGATGAACTCGCGTAGTCCCTCATCTACCGGCTCGGAACCTAATCCCGAACCTGACCCCTCTCCTGAACCGCCATCTATCGGCCTCGACCGAAGTACCACCATTCTGCAATACATACATAACAATTGTTAGTGATACTGCTACTTCTTGAGGGATCACAACTACTACAAGTTCCCTGGTCTTATCTCAGCCTTCCTTAGTCCAGGTACGAATCCTCTGCTTTCAATAGTACGGGCCCATACTACCTTCCACATCTATCCGTACCTTCTTCAAGAACTACCTTGACTTCACCAGACCCCTTTCACTATTGTTGTTCACTGCTATACTCATCCTAGGCTTGCCCTAGGGTAATATTTGACTCTACTCTACCCAGTCCTCAGCTGCTGCAGGCCTCCTTGTAATTCCAATTAGCCATTACCTGAATACCATCACATGTGATGAGGCTCAGATAATCCTTCGAGTAACAGACTCGTCCCTACAACGGTTGGACTCAAACAAGAGTTGCGCAATAGGATCAAATCCAGCACTCTAAGATTATTCAACCCTGATCACATGTGACGTGACGTATTCACCTAATGGCTAACTCCCATTATTCAGAGTCCCACAAAGCACGAAGCAAGCAGCATTCAGACAAGGATAACAATCTCAATCAATTCTATCTGCTTACAGGAACTACACTAGCATACAATGCTAAGTTCATACTATCAGGCATAACCTAATCAGGCTATCCTACTTGTTGTCTACTCAACACTAGCATGCAATTTCTCATACAGTTGAAACATATAAAGCATGCACATAAGGCATCACTCCTAGATCCTTAGTCCTATTCTAGCATGCCGTTCTACAAAAGCTGATAAACATAACATAAACTTGTATGGGTACTTTGGGGAATACTTACTTGAGCTCGGCCGGTCGCACACATCACACCCTTCGTTCTTTCTAAAAACTCTTTTCTCAATTTTTTGGAAAACATTTTCTTTTTGGAAAATCTTTTAATCCCTCGATTTGAGTTCAGACACCCCCGAAGGTGTGTCCGAATCCCTCAAACCAGGGCTCTGATACCAACTTGTAACGACCTAATTTTCACGTCCAAAAATTTCGTTTTTAAAACATTACTTAGAAAACACTAATAATTAAAAACATTGTTTAATTAAACCATTTCACATCGGAAACCAAATTTGAAATCCACAACGTGTCAACAACCAAAATATCAGAGTATCAATCCCAGAATAAACTCATAACTGCGGAAACAAGAGTGTGTGTGATATGCCGCTACCGCGCCGGCTCCTTTCCCCTAGCTGAAGAGGTACCTGAAACAACAATTGAAAAATGTAAGCACAAAGCTTAGTGAGTTCCCCCGTCGTACCACATACCATACAACACGTATCATACATACTGCCACGCTATTCTGGGGTGCTTGACTACCCAGTACGGCCATTCTGGGGTGCCAACTACCCGTGCGGCCATTCTGGGGTGCCGTCTACCCGTGCGGCCATTCTGGGGTGCCGTCTACCCGTGTCAAGTCATTCTAGGGTGCTGACTACCCATGTCAAGCCGTTTTGGGGTGGTGACTACCCTTCGGTCCTAACGACCGAACCTCGGGGACTATTTCACCCCCTACTACTACTACTATCACATATCATAACATAACATATTATCAGATCTATCTGGGGTGTCTGAACTACCCTTCGGTCCTAACAACCGAACTCGGGGACTGCTCCCCTCCTACTACCTCTAACTCATATAACAGATCATGCTAGCATATAAACATAACATCACATACTGTCGGACGTATCTGGGGTGTCTGACTACCCTCCGGTCCTAACAACCGAACTCTACTACTGTCACATATAACATATCATGCTAGCATTTGACATATCAGGTAGTAGCAAACCTAGATGATATCACAGAGACAATCATCTATCATACGTCTCCTATAGGTGGGCCGACATTGTGGCCTTAGACCCACCGCTACTGGAAGGTAACTCACCTCGAAGTAGCTGTTGATCTGATCGGGAACTGACTGCCTACTGCTGCTGCTGCTGCTCCGGAAATCCTCCGGCTGGAATTCCCACAACATACTCAATCAATTACTGATAACAGTCCTTTGGGTACAATGACCATTTTACCCCTGATCATGTCATAAGTCAAGGTCAAAGTCAACTTTCAGTTGACCCGACTCGCCGAGTTGGCTCTCCAACTCGCCGAGTCCCTATCCAATTGATTGTCCTGAATCCCGTCTCTACTCGTCGAGTTAGGCGTTGACTCAACGAGTTCTCCTTCTAAACTGATGTTCAAGTCCTTCATCCTACTCGCCGAGTTGTATGAACAACTCGCCGAGTTCATCTTCATCCGATGAACACTTATGCTGAGACTCGCCGAGTTGTATGAACAACTCGCCGAGTCTGTTCTTGATCTAAGAAGATTGCCTTGAACTCGCCGAGTTAGGGCATTGACTCACCGAGTTCCTTCATGGATGAGTTCGGCTTCCAACTCACTGAGTCACACCTCGTGACTCACTACTCCCACTCAGCAAACGCGAAAAGGGAAAACTCGGGGACTCGCGACTCGACTCGCCGAGTCAGATGAACGACTCGCCGAGTCGGCCACATGCAACTACTACACACGCGATTCTACTTGAATCCAACTTATGCTATCCACAGATCTGGGTTCCTAGAGCATGAATGGCACGTAAAGTTTCCAACTTTACGTGTAGATATTCACCAATGAGGGTTTTAGGGTTCAAAATACACCAAAAGAGTAGATCTAGGGTTTTCATGCAATATGGGTCCATAAAGGCAGTAGATCCAAGCTCCTGGAGCTCGATCCCACCTAGATCTAGTGGTTACTCAGCTTATTACGAATCCTTAAACATACACAAGCTTGGAAATGGCTCAAGAAGGACTTTAATGGAGTTATAAGGAACAATAAGCACGAAATCAGAGGGGAAATCGACTTTTACCTCAAGGAAAACACTAAGATTGCTCAAAGATGGCTGACCTCCTCCTCCTCTTCTAGATCCACTCTTCTCCCTTCTCCAAAACTTCAAAACACACTAAGAATGCTTCAAACTCTCAAGGAATAAAACTTTGAACGAGGGTTAGGGCTCTGAGGGTGAATGGGGGCTGGCTTGGGGCGGAATGAGGGCTTAAATAGGGTGCAAACCCCTGAAACTTAGGGTTTCCTCAAACAGCGGTGACTCGCCGAGTCCAGGATATGGACTCGCCGAGTCGCCAACTTAAACGTGTCCCGGGTCCCGTCTCTACTCGGCGAGTCAGACCTACAACTCGCCGAGTCCAAGGCTTAAAATGAAAAAGAGCTCAAATGAAATTTACGTACCAGGAACCAGGTGCTACATATTAACAAGATATTCGATACTCGTTTAGGTTTCGTAGGCTAGAAACCACTCGATCTAATATTCGAACTCCGGGTTGTATACTGCTAAGCCGAAACTTCGAAAAATCATACCTTCCTCATACGAAATCAGATTTGGGCGTTCTTTTTATGGACGCTCTTGGTTTAACATATTCTACAACTTTCGTTTAGATCGCTAAGGCTAAAAATTGCCCTATCTAAATTCACTATTTGTGTCTCCCGGTGCCGATTCGGTTCAGTCGCGAAACTTCGACGGGTCATAACTTCTTTGTTATAACTCGGATTTTGGCGTTCTTTATATGTACGGAACCCTTGAGACATATTTTACAACTTGGTTAAGATTATTTATTTAAATAATCTTTTGCTGAAAAGTCTTTTTCGACCCCTATTATATCTAAATTGACTAGCCCGGATCTACGGGCGTTACAACATGCAACCCTAATGCTTTAGATCTAGGTTTTTCTCAAGTTATACATGCAAATAAATGTCCAAAGCATAATCCCTAATAACTAGCATACCAATTTCAAAATTCATATGTAAAATAGGGTTTGGAACATTGCCTCTCTTGTTATGTAGCAACAATAATAACTCCTTGACCTTTGAAAGCTTAGTGCCCCAAATGTTGCACCTCTAATGGAGTTACAAGCACCAAGTAGCACTGGAGAAATATGAGAGAGAGGTTAGGGACACCTAAAATCGTGTAGGGTGTCTTATGGGATCATAGGTGCCGATTTTGAGGAGCTAGGGGTTCCTTTTATAGTTGAGGCTCTTAGGGTTTACAACTTGGAAACCCTAATTCCCCTGCTTAGGCCCTAAGCAACATATGGACTTCCATTTAACAAGCCATGGACGAAATCGTTATGGACTCTCATAGATTTTTCGTCCACCCTATATTAATAAGGTCCATGAGCCCAAAATACAACTATTACTGATTTACATAATCAGTCTCTGTTAATTTAATCAGTTTCTTTTGATCACTAAATTAATTTCTGATCAATACTAATTGAATAATATGATTTCTCAATTAATATATTATTCTTATAATATATTAATAAATCACAATTAACCTCTTTCACATAGTTCATCCTATAAAATTGCTATGTTGAAGGCAACCCAAAAGGACCATGCTCATAATCAAATCAAGTACATACCAAAAATAGTTATGGGCTTAGACACCTATGTTGAATTAGTGTCTAAGTCCATAACTATAATTGGTATGTACTTGACCCGACCCGACATGGTCCATTTGGGTTGCATGACATCAGAACATTTGGATAGACCGTTTGTGAGAAGAGGAAATTTGTGACATATTAATATATTATAAGTTCGAATATATTAATATGAAATCATGTTATTTAATTAGTATTGATCAAAATTAATTTGGATTTAATTTAGTGATCAAAAGAGACTAATTACATATATGGGGATTAATAGTGTAAATCATTAATTCTTATATATGTGGGCTTATGATCCAAGATTCCTTATGTTGGGTTTAACCCATGTGGTGACCCATGGATACTCCATGGAGGTTAAAACCCATGGAGCATGAGGAATGGGTAAAGTCGTGAGTTACATGATGTAACCCTAATAGCCACACTATATAAAGACCCCTTTAGCTCAAGAAATTGGCACTAGTGATACATATATGAAGTGTCTTCTTCTCATGGTTATTCCACGTGTTGATGATGTTGTGTGAACCATTTGAGGTGTCACACTTGCGGCACTAGGCTCTCAAGCTTCATGGAGTCAAGCTACATCAACAAGGTATGTATTCTATCCATTTTATTACCCAAGTATGAAAAAGATTGTATGTTAGTTCGGGTAATGCTTTGGAATATTCATATTTGCATGTATAATAGAGAAAACATAGATCCAAGGTATTTAGCGTTGCATGTACACTTAGGAGTGTTAGAATGCTCAAAACCCAACAGTGGTATAAGAGCCATGGGTTGTTTTCTGTTATATTGATGCAAATGTTTTATTTTCAAAGTTGAAAAAAAAAGGAAAAAAAACATGGTGTTTGTCAAATTTTAAGATAATTACTTGTTTTTGTGAAAAACTAATTATTTGTAAAATTTGAATCATTTGCTATATGAGTTGAATTAGGTCAAATTTAGTAAAATATAAAATGATCTGATTATTTTATTAGTTTAAAGTTTGATCTAAAGAGTTTTTTTTGAAACTTCCATAAGTTATGGATATGAAAAGGTTTTAAAAAAAATTTATTCAAAATTTTTATGGAGTTACAAAATTTGGTGTTAATGTTTTAAAAGAATTCCATAACTTATTCTTAAGTTATGGAACATGAAACATTTCATCATAAAACAATCATTTAAATCCATAAGTTACGGATTACCAAAAGTTTTATGTTTCTTTGATTTATGAGTTAGTTTAGATTAATGGAAAAAAATTGTGTTTTAGTTGTTTTCAATCCTAATTAATCTAGAGGTAGTTCATAAAATGTGTTCCTCAAGTTACATAAAAGGTCACATTTATGAATCTTAAAACTCATAAAAGTGTCATTGGTTACATAAAAAATGAAGAGTCTTTTCATTAAATAGTATTATAACTCCATAACTTGTCCTCAAGTTATGGTTGTTTAAGAGTCACTTCTTTAAAAGTGTTATTAAAGAATAAGAGGTCACATAAAAAATGAAGAGTCTTCATTTTAATGAACCATTAAATTCTTAAGTTATGAAATGAAAAGTTTTGAATAGCTTCAAAAACTTGCCCTCAAGTTTTGGAATTTGAAAAGTTTTCTCTTATGAATACTTTAATTCCAAGTTAAGCCCTTAGAATTTTAAAAGTTAAAATTCAACCCTTATACTTTATAATATTATATATATATATATATATATATATATATATATATATATATATATATATATGAATGTATGTATGTATGTATGTATAAGAGCAAGTCAGTCTTACCATTAGTAGGCCTCATTCACGAAGCCGGTCTATAAGGGGGGTATAAGGTTGTTGCCTATAAAATGGTAGTTTAATGGGTGTCCACTCTCACCCACCGCTTCCTTGACTGGTGGAGGGTCGTTAGCCGAACAGGTAGGACAAGGACTATAATTCTCCCTTCATTAAAATTATTAATGATAAATACTAAGTAACTAAAATCCTATTAATACCCAATCTTAGTTACTTAGGAAAATGTGAATTTGGTGCTAGCCCATGAAATTACACTTTGCACTTTGCTTAAGTCGGTTAGTGGAGTGTGTGTGGTTAACTGACACACTAGCTTGATTTAACAAGTTAAGCAAATGGTAACTTAATATTTATCATAGTATCGGTGGAGTGTGTGTGGTTAACCGACACATCGATTGAGGGGTAAATATTAAGGGTACCAAGTATAATTTCATGGTTACTTCACACCTTGTTTTGTGATCCTCGGCATCCCAGTCACAAAACATGAAGGGCACACTCGAGAATGAAACATGCCATTGAACAATTCAATGAATCTCAAAAGATCTAGGAGTTTCAAATCCAAGTAAAACCTAATTAAATTATTTTGTTTTCATGGTTGAAATTGGTGAATCGTCATTCGCCTACCTTCAAATATTTTATAGCTTGGATTACGGCATCCCTCTTCCAAGTTATAAAATTATTGTGTTGGGACCTAGCCTTAATATTTCATATTGGGTGTTATATTAAGGACTTTAGATCAACTATCTTGAATATCTCCCAAAAACATGTCTAGTCCAGATATTTATGATCTTCCCAAATCTCTTGGAACTTCACTTCCTCCACCTCCTCCAATTATCCTCCCTAACCTACAAGTTCAAGGTCACTTAAGACCTATTGGCAAGCAAGGTCTATATGTGATCACATCTTGGAGATGAAGTCACATATTGACAAGACGGGAGAGTTGGGTGTCAAAGTCTTAAGAAAGTTGGTTGTTCAATCACTTTCTAAGTCACATAGTGAGTTCCTTTGGGACTACTATTAAACATACTATGACAAGACCCTTAATGATTTTATCTATTTGCTTGGTGCTGCTGAATCAGAAATGATTTAAGGACTAGTAAAGCAAATTTGATTAGAAGATCAACTTTCCGAACCTTCAATGGACATTGACAATGGTTACATTGGATACCCAATAAAAGCCTTCTCTTCCCAATTGAAAGGGATTGGCCATAGTCAACTCAGTTGACCAAATGGTAAAGAGAAAGGCTAAGTCTGAGATTGTCCTATGTACCAAAGGGTCCATATGGTTCTATTGCCAAAAGGAAGGAGCATTGGTTGCGAAGCTGCCAAATTTACCTGAAAGATCATAAGGCTGGTAAAGTCAATAAGTTTGACTCTGCTTTAGGTAAAGTCCACTATATAACTCAGGTAAGTTTCTATTATGAGATTCTGATTACATGATGTGACTGGGTCACATGTTGATGTTTTAAGAATCAAAGGAAAAGTGAAGGAAACTTAAAGAAAGAGTATGCTGAATCTGATCGCGAAGATGGATTTCTATCGCTTGATTGAAGATCGGATTCTTGAGTTACTCTTAGGAGTTATGATAGAATGTTAGGAAACATGTAATAGCATAGTTTTCATTCAAAGTTGCATTATACGGAAAAGTGTTTCCGCAAAGTTTTAAAATAAATAGGAATTTTTTTATTTATTTTAAAATATCCTTACAATGGCATTTGTGAAAAGGTGTTGCTTATATGATTCCATTAATAGCAAAAGTGGAAATATGAATTTGATTCTTTCATTTGTGGTAGTGTCTAAATTTACCAAACAAGGAAAGCTTCTCATCACCCAAGTTTTCAATTGGATAGAAACTTGGAATCATACAAGTTATACACTATAATGAATGAGAACTTTCAAGCTTTGGAAAATTAAGACTAGTTCCTTGTTCACATTTATATGTGAGTCAAGTGAAGGATAAAGGGATCGAGTACACATTCTTGTGCACTAGTCAAGTCCACCACAAAAGATCGATAAGACTATTCGTCATGATTTACTAAAGTTTCGTAAATATGTTTATACTTACAGGTTTAAGTATAATTCTGAGCATTGAGTGTATGGCAGAACGAATGAGAAGAATCAAATTAGGCAGAAGGATAAAAGTTTCTCAAATCTGAAAAGATGGGAGAGTACTTTAGTATCAGGTTTTGTGATCATCTTAATGATTTAGAAATCATACCACAATTAGTCCTCTAAGGAAATCTTAGTGCATTCTTATGAATAAAAAGAGGAATCTTGAATTGTTGGAATGGTTAAATCAAGAAGATGAGTCATACTTCGTTCCAAAACAAGTCTTAGAGTCATACTCCAAGACTGTAAGTTGGGTGACATGTCTTAAAGAAAGGTTTAAAACACTTGTCAAATGTAAGAGTAAAAGTCTCCTACTCTTGTACATTTGAAATTGGTAAGTTGTGATGTTTTGGATAAAACAAAGACCAACTTAGGCCAATTGCATGAAGTGTTTGTCTTGATAAAGAATCCGCACTATCTCTTGAATATTTTTCAAGATAGTCTTATATGTCAAGAGGACAGTGGGGGTCTTAAAGATCCTGAAAAAGTATTTCAAGATCTAATCAAGAATAAAAACCTGTAGTCTGACACTAGCACACGACGTGAGGTTTATAACCTATCATGTTGACATATTTCTATTTCTGTGCCCATTCCGGTTAAGGTTGGCTTTGCATATGAGTTCTTAGAGTTCTCAATTGGTTGCATAACAACTTGGAAGCAATGGCAGGCCCTTGAGCTGCCAGGTGGCAAGAAACTAAGATTGAGTTCAGTCCATATGAGTTTGGATTTGTCATTATCCTTGTCTTGTGACTATGGTTTTGACAATTCACATGGATAAGAACAAATACACCATAAAATCTAAGGGTCATAAGTTTTCTCTCCGATTCATGAAAATGATGGTGAAGAAACACTTCCACCAATTAGATTTGAACCAGATAGAAAAATGTCTAAACAATTGAGACAATGATTACGGCATCCCTTTTCATAGTTTTAAAATTGTTTAGACACACAAGTGTGCTATCTAAGGAATGGTGTATGATTTTGATAAAGTTTTATAAAAGCATCTTATATCAGAAATCTGAACTTTGGTAAGAAAGTCAATAAAGTATTGATTTCTAGAATTCCAGGTGATTTCTGAGTACATGTCAAAGCTAGTGGGAGCATAAGTGTTATGCTAATAATCATCATGTTAGTGGGAGCATGATAATTAAAATAAGTATTGCAAGTTAGCAATGTTAATTATAGAAAACAAAAAGTTTAAATTTGTGAAGTTGTAAGGGTTGAAAAGTTGTTTTGCTATAATTAAGGGAGAGGAAATTATACTTCATTTCAAATCTAACAGCTTAGATAGTGAGATTTTAATCAAGTTTAGTCAAGTATATATATGAATGTAATGTTGGAATGGTTCAAAATAAGTAAATTATATATATGGGTCCATTATTTGCATTCTAAAATTTGATTATGATTATGGCATCCCTTTTCATAATCTGAATTATGAGAACTTGGCAAGTCATGTGATATAATATTCATCCTTTCTAAATTTTTTCAAAATGCTCAGAGCATTAAGAGGGAAAAGTCTAGAATTGGATATGACTAAAATGATTAAGCAATTGTTGAGGACAATCTAAGGTTTACCAAATATTGGTTAATCAAGGACAGTTGGAAGTATAGTGTTAATTCTGGAAGGACAGTAGTGACATAATCTGTAAGGAGGCAACTGTTGTTCAGAAGTGATAGTAAAAATGGAATATGGAAATGTTTCAAAGTTAGAAATTATTCAATCTATGTAAGATTATGAAACTTAATGCAAGAAGGATGTTTCCAAGGAGTTAATCTCCTTTGGAATGCTCTGTAATGTTTGTTGTCAAGTCTTCGTGACTTTGTGCATAATCATTACAAGAGGATTAATGAATATAAGTTTACAATCTAACAGATTTCAGTAAATGGCATGAATTTGGAATTCTTGCATTTGCAGTAAGGAATTGGGAGTGTGAAATGAGAATCATTGGAAGTATGCTCAATCGATCTCTTTCACAAAGTAAACATCATAGACAAACTTAGTTTGCATACTTGGTGTATGGCATGACTAGTGTTTAGGGAAAAAAACATAGTGTACATGCTTGGAGCATGGGACAACTATTGTTTTTAATTCAAGTATAAAGTTGATAGATGAAACAATATGCAATGAATAATGTGTAATTATATGGTGATAAATAAAAGGTGTTTTATTTATATTCATAAGTTCTGAGACCATATTGGATTCAATTATTCTTGTGTTTCATTTTGCATGTTTTGACTTCCAGAATAACTAGGTCGTTCTTCCTGAATGACTAAGTTATTCAAACCATCCACAGTCGATAATACGTTGGAAGTAGGTATTAAGGCAAGACTGTCATGAATTGGGTTTGTAGATGTCCAAGGTATGGGACATAGCCAAGTGGTGCTACAACATTCATGAGTGCTCATAAGTTCTGAGTATTGGATTCAACCCACGCTCATTGGAATCACCTCATGGATTTTATCACGAGTGATCATGAGACAATAATATCTTATATTCTTCAAACCTAGAGATATGAGTTGTTACTATGAGTTGGTTATACATTCATTGCACGAAACCGCATTGGTAACTCGATGTTATAAAATGTGCCTTTGTGTATGATTCAACAAGTAGTAGAACAAGCCATATGAGTCAAAGTTTATCCATTCCTTTTACCTTTGGGATAAAAGTGATATTTTTGGGCCCCTCGATGATTTAATGATGACACATGTGAGTGCTTGGCCAAGCCAGGACTGATTTTATCTGTTCAATCAGTCAGTCGTCATGAATCGGAAATCGGGAAACAACAAATGGACATAGAGAATGATTTATAATCCATGTCTCAGTCCATATGATATCTAGAATGGAGGAATATATGATCCCTTATCTAATGGACAAGTCATTGACAAAGGTCAGAGTTCATCGACAAGGTCAGAGTTCGACAACAGCTTTTGAGAGCTACGATTGCTAGTTAGGTTTTGAAGTCATAATCAATAATAGTTTTAGACTTATACAAGTGGGAGACTGTTGGATTAGTGTCTAAGTCCATAACTATAATTGGTATGTACTTGACCCGACTCGACATGGTCCATTTGGGTTGCATGGCATCAGAACATTTAGATAGACCGTTTGTGAGAAGAGGACATTTGTGACATATTAATATATTATAAGTTCTAATATATTAATATGAAATCATGTTATTTAATTAGTATTGATCAATAATTAATTTGGACTTAATTTAGTGATCAAAAGAGACTAATTAAATATATGGGGATTGATTGTGTAAATCATTAATTCTTATATATGTGGGCTTATGATCCAAGATTCCTTATGTTGGGCTTAACCCATGGATACTCCATGGGTCACCACTATATAAAACCCATGGAGCATGAGGAATGGGTAAAGTCATGAGTTATATGGTGTAACCCTAATAGCCACACTATATAAAGACCCCTTTAGCTTAAGAAATTGGCACTAGTGATACATATATGAGGGCTAGCCAATTTGAGCATGAATTGTCTTCTTCTCATGGTTATTCCATGTGTTGATGATGTTGTGTGAACCATTTGAGGTGCCACACTTGGGGCACTAGGCTCTCAAGATTCATGGAGTCAAGCTACATCAACAAGGTATGTATTGTATCCATTTTATTACCCAAGTATGAAAAAGATTGTATGCTAGTTAGGGTAATACCTTTGAATATTCATATTTGCATGTATAATAGAGAAAACATAGATCCAAGGTATTTAGGGTTGCATGTACACTTAGGAGTGTTAGAATGCTCAAAACCCAACAACCTAATCCAATAGTCTCTCACTTGGATAAGTCTAATAACTATTATTGCAAGTACAACTTCAGAATTCGATTAGCAATCGTAGCTTTGAAAAGCCGTTGTCGAACTCTGATCTTATCAGTAACGCGTCCTTTAGATAAGGGATCAAATATTCCTCCATTCTACAAGATATCGTATGGACTGAGACATGGATTATAATTATTCTATCTACCGATGTGTTGTTTCCCGATTTTCGATTTATGACGACTGACTATAGACTACAATTGAACACATCAACTTAGTCCAGGCTTGGCCAAGCGCTTAGTGTGTCATCATTAAATCATCGAGGGGCCCACTAATATTTCTTTTATCCCACTTTGGGTAAAAGGAACGGATAAACATCGACTCATATGCTTGTACTATTTACTCATCAAATCACATATAACAATGCGTTTTATAACATCGAGTTACTGATGCGTTTACGTATTATCAATGTGCAATTGAGTCGTAAAAAAACAACTATATGTCTCCGTTTCAAGAATATAAGATACTATCGTCTCACAATCACTCGTGATAAAATCCATGAAGTGATTCAAGTGAGCGTGGGTTTAATCCAATACTCAAATCTTATTACAGGAGTACTCATGAATACTACAACAAAAGCTATGTCTAAACACTTAGACAATCTACAGCCGGATTCATGACAGTCTTACCTCATTACTTACTTTCAAAGTATGATTGATTGTGGATGTTTGAATAATCTTATTATTCGGGAACTCAAAACATGTGAAGTGAAACACAAGAATAATCCAATCCTATATGGTCTCAAATTTTTTTTTTGAAAGAGTGGTCTCAAAACTTTTGAATATAAATAAAACACTTATTATTTAATCACCATATTGATTACACATTATTCATTGTATAATGTTTCGATTAACCAACTTAATACTTCAAT